>NC_061096.1:64170101-64212601 GCF_015104395.2 Macrobrachium nipponense
ACATATAAGGGTGTATAAAGATGTTTTTCATGCATGCGAACTGTTCTTGGATAGCATATTTGGCTTGGAGACAAAGCGGCCACTCAATTTTACGGGCTAAGCACATTTCTGCTAACTGGTGCAGGGAGGCATTGCATGGCAGGTACTGCCTGCCTAAGGGAATATTGCAAGGGTACTACTGGCCTGCCTCGGGGGGTATTGCAAGGGTACTACTACTGGGGATCCTGTTCAAGGGGGGTGTTCTGTTGCTTGACTGGGGGGTGTTTCAATGCTCAGTGGGGGGAGAAACTTTTTTTTTCTCAGTGTGGGTGAACTCCTTCCTTTTTTTTCTTTGTCGGGGTGTTGGAAGACCCGTCTGGCCTTGACAATGAATGCCAGGATATCAGCTGATTGATTAGTTGATGAAGTGAGATTCCCGTAGGGTTTTTTTTTTTAGAAAAGAGAATTTCTTTCTCTTGGATGAAGAGAAAGGGAAATAAAAAGAGATTTTCTTTCTCGTGAATGAAGACAAAAGTAAATGACATGCATGGGATGTGTTGTATGTTTTCCTTATTCTTTGGAAGACACAAATATAGTGGGGACACAGATTATTATATTTTTTATTGTGTTGGAGGGATAACTTTAAAATGCCGATGATTGGTGTTGCATCTGATTTTGGGTGTGGCAATGGTGTTGATTGATATCATGGGGTTTGGCAATACTGGTGTATGCTATTTGAATTGCACCCTTACTTGAGATCTTTGCAAGAGAATTGTTACTATGGAGAATTATTATTATTATTATTATTATTATTATTATTATTATTATTATTATTATTATTATTATTATTATTATTATTATTATTATTATTATTAATTGTTATTGTATGAGCTATGTCACGGGAGGGTTGCTTAAGTAGAATTATCATTACTTGGGACTTGTTTTACGAGAGATTTGAGATATTTCATGGGAGATTATTTATAATTATTACAGATAATTATTCATGGAGAATTATTACAATAAATTATGGGAGAAAATTTTGGGGTTAATTATTTGTTGAGTTTTTGTAACTTTGGAGAATATTTCAGTAATTCATGAGTGATGAGTTTTGCTGAAACTTGGTGAATTGTGTTGAATCTTGCTGAACTTTTGGTGAATTTTGTGCTGAATCTTTTGGAGAATGGACAAGCATTAACATTGGTGATGTTTTTATACTAATACTAGTGATTTTGATGATAGCAATTTTTGGTGGTTTTGCTGATAGTGATATTTCTGATACTGATTTTTTTTTATACTAATACGTGGGTGCTGTAATGGTATCAAGGGTGGTGTTGTTTTTTTTTTATTTGGGAGGAACTAACAACACATTATTTTTTTTTTTTTTTTTTTTTTATGAGTTCAGCAGATAATTGCTTGACATACGTGAGTCACGGGAGATAGTTAACAGCCGTTGATTTTTCTTTTCTCCTTTTTTTTGGAAGTTAGCCATCGCTGACACAAGTTTTTTTTTATCATGGGTGAATTTGAATTTATTTTTTCTCTCCAATTTGTGTGAATATTTTTTTAATATCTCAGTTCGTGACTTAGAGTCATTGTTCGGGAACGTGTTTGTGTTTTCAGCTATTTGATGCTGCAGAGAAATTTACGGGAGAATTCTTGCACTGTTTGAATGCATACGTAATGGCACTACATTTTTTTTTCTCTGGATATTTATGTTCCAGAAATTGTGAGTTTTCTTGCACAATACATTTGTTGTATTTGTGACAACTTTGTGAGAGATAGGAAACTTGGTTAAGTTTTCTAGTGGCCTATGTCGTAGTGCATATGGAGAAGTCTTGGCTAAGACACTTTGAATTTGGAGTTTTGTTATAATGAGTTGTGGCACATTAGTGATTTTTTCTAGAATTTTCTAGACACTTTTATTTGCCGAGTTTTTGCCCTTTTTCAGCAATTATGCTAAGGAGAGAGTTTATAGTTTTTGACTATAACATTGAGTTATTCTCTGGAGAATTGGAGGTATATTATTTTGGAGTTATAATTTGAGAATTAATATATTGGAGGTATATTTTTGGCCATTTTGATATTTTCCTATGGTGATGAGAGCTATGTTTAGTTCAATTATTTTGCAGCCATCTTTGTTGCAAATGGAGACACATATTTGGAGATATATGGGGCAATATTTGTGAGTGTGTGAGCTAAATGCTTTGAGTGCACATTTTTTTGAAGATAGGATTTCATTTTTTTCATATTCCTTTTTGGAGATATATTTTTTGGAGCCTTGTTTTATTCCACATGGAGTGATTGGGGAAATAGAGGTAAATATTTTTTATTTGCCGAAATAGAGGTGACTATTTTTTATTCCTGGAGTGGTGGTTCTTTTTTATTAACATTTGGCTATGGGGGTTGGTTACTAACCAAATGGAGGAAATATTTTTATAACCGGAGTGGTGTTATTATTAATATGGTGTCTCATATTAATATATGGAGGTGGAATTAATCTTTGGCGAGTGACCCTTTTTTGTGGTTATGGGAGTTTTGTTTTCTCGAGCCAAGAGAAGATTTCTGTGGTTCTTTCTTTTTGGTTTCGTGACTATTTAGAGGCGAGTGGCATTACTGCATTGTGGTCCTATGGAGATGTGTGCATTTTTTTTATGTTCACAAGTGTATTATTTTTGGAGGCATATAATTGGGCAGTGTCATGTTGAGAGTTAAGTCTTCGAGACAAATTTTTTTGAACACATTAGTCATATCCAGGAGTTAATTTAGTGAAATGTGCTTACTTCGTGTCAGTTAGAAGTTTTTTTTTGAGAATCATGAGTTTCCAAACTTGTGTGTCTGACTACATAATTTTTTGTGCCGCAGTTTGAGCACACGTCCGCAGGTGGATTTTTCTGCTGACAAGCACTGTGCTGGTTCCTTTTTCTTTAGTGGTGATTGCTCAGGGTTTTTGCAATATCTGAAAATGTTGACAATAGCATTTCACGAAAGCGCATGTGTGAGAGTTTGCTTTATGGCCGTGTTGGTCGATAAAAGTTGCGATGTCGAGAAATTCCGTAACTTTACATGGGGCATTTCTTGGGGGAAAATGTGGGGCTATGCATATTATGCATATATTATGTGTTTTGTGATGGAGAAGTTTACTTGTGATTACCTTTTTTTATTTTTTTTTCTTCCTTTTCCTACGAGAGATGTAATTGGGGATTGAGCTTAAATAGCATTTTTTTTGGACGGGAGATGTAATTTATCGGGAGATGTGATTTATCGGGGGTTGTTATTTATATAAATGGGAGTTTGACATTAAGTCTCATTGTAATTAATTATATGAGCAGTAAAAGGGGTTTTGCTATTAAACATTGGAGATTTTTACTGATTTTGTGAGTTGCTGTATTATCAGAGCTTGAGAGAACATTTTTGGGTCTGGGCTTGTTACGTGATTTTTTTTTTCCTTGGGCTCATTACGATTTTTTTCCTGTTTTTACTTATGAGAACATTCGAGTTTGGAATGTGAGTGCAGAAGTCCGTGGAGTTGCTGTGAGTTTTGGGTTGTGTGTGTGCTGATGTGTTGTTTGGAGAACTTGATGTTTTTTTTTTCCTTTGCGAGTTATGATAATGACTTATGATTTAGTAGTCATATTAAATGGAGTTAATTGGGAGACGTTCAGTTAGTATTTCTGACTTTTTGAGATCATTGTTTGATAGAAGTAGTATGTCTGGGGTTAATTTTCTTGGATTGACCGATGACTTGACTGACATACTAACACACCATAAAAGTCGTTCCCCAACGCTAGCAAGACGTCCACCAGCCGTGCAGAGAGTGTTGCTGTCATTTTGTCCATGGTGATTACGAGAGTTCTACAGAGTTCAACAGCGCTTTTGGGAATCTGCAGAAGTCGTTAGAAGCCTTCTACAATTAGGGAGGTCGTTCGCCTTCCTACATCATGTTTCAGTTTGAGCAGCAAGTTGCAGACAAAGAGGGATATTCAAGAATCCAAAATGAGAGAAAATTCTAGTGTTATTGGAAATGAAGCGTGATAAGACTTTATTTTATAATGCCAGAGATGTGCAGTTATTATTTATATTTTATTTTAAGCCGGCCAATGTTTTATATTATATAAGCTGTTTTGTTCGACCATTTTGCTAGGCGGGAGCTAGCATTTGTGCGAGGCCGAGCTATATAACTCCTAGGGTTATAATTAATGATATATTGCCAATATGTTCGCTGTGACCTTTTTGGAATGTGGAGAACAGAGCCGAAGCAACGACCTGAGAAAAGCTGATAAATGGTTTCTGGGGTGGCGTGATATGAAACTACAAGTCAATGTTCGTCGGTACATGGGCTCTTTTCAAAGTGCCTTTAGGAAACTGGTTGTAGCCAGTAATATGAGGCATTAACGAAGTGTGCATTCATGTGTGCATGTGCGCTTCTTCCTTTTATAATGTATCATAAACCCAAGTCTATGGAGGATTTGGATAGAGACGTCTGTCAGAGAAAGGCAAGATGCCGGGGGAACTCTGTGAAAGTTTATTTATATTTTGTGAGTGAAATGTTCCGGCTGCATGGGTGAGTCTTGAACTATTTTAGCCAAAAGGATGGCTTGTTGTCTGTTTGACATTAATAAGAATATCTAATCTTTGACTTTGTTGTTAAACTTATGTGTACTTACGAGTGTTTCTCGTGTCTTTGAAACAGACGATTCTGGCGGAACCATGGGTTCTGGCAAGGGGGGGAACCGAGGACCGAGAGTCCTAATGGGACAGGAAGTCCCGATGGGAGAATAGACATTTGGTGTGACCATTACTGTTTTAGACATTTTAATGGTGGGGGTTTAACTGAATTAAGTTAGTCTGTGAGACCTGATTGATTTACTATCTTTCCTTTGTTAAATAAATGTATTTTTGTAATGCAGCTCTCTCATTTGATTACCTGTTAGAGTGGAGAGAAAGAGATGGAGAGAGGAGAGAGAGAGAGAGAGAGAGAGAGAGAGAGATTGTGTGTTGGTTTGCCTGACGCTCGAGTTACACATTTACCAAACAAATAACGAGATTAATATCCCGTTAACAGATGTGGTTGTTTTTGAGGGTTACATATATATATATATAAATATATATTATATATATATAATATACATATATAGATATATATATATATATAATAGATATATATATATATATATATGTATAATTATATATATATATATATATATATATATATATCGATTATATATATATATAGATATATATATATATATCTATATATTATATATATATTATATATATTATATATATAATATATATATATATATATAGATTATATATATATTATATAATACATATATATATATATATATATATATATATATATATATATATATATATATATATATATATATAGAGATAGATATATAGCATAGATAGAGATATAGATAGAAAGAGATATATATATAGAGATAGATAAGATAGATATAATATAGATATATGATAGATATAGAATATATCTAGAGATATATATAGATAAGATATAGATATAATATATATATATATACTATAGTATATATATATATATATATATATATATAGATATATATATAGAATATATATATATATATATAATATATATATATATATATATATATATATATATATATATATATATATATATATATATATATATATATATATATATATATATATATATATATTATATATATATATATATATATATTAGGGCTGTTGCCTTGTATAATAAGGCGCCCTATGAGGTAATGTTAGACTTGCGATAATCTTACGCTAAGTCGGTTGGTATTGCACTTCCATATTCATTGGAGTGTCTTGGGGTTTGTAGATCACTTACGAAGTCGGTATTATCTTCTTTGGTTATGACGACGATGTGTTAAACTCATGATGATTTCTTTCTGATGTGAGGTTCTTAGTAGAAAACACAAAGTATAAAAATACTTATATTCTCTGATATTACATAGTGAAGATCAAGTAGGATTGTACAGGTCTTCCAATGACGATAGCTTGATCGCTTCTGCCAATGATGATGGCTAATTCTATTTTCTCTACATGATAAAGCTTAGGTAAAGAGATACAGTTCTGCCAATGATGATGGCTAACTCTATTCTGTTCCCACTACCATCTCGGTTACAAGTCATAAAGGAGCAGACAGTAGCTCGAACATATGAACATACATACAAAATGAGACACACTACAGATCACGTAGGCCGTTTGAATTATAGGTCACAGTGTTTGTCTCAAGCAGGAAGCTTGGACTAAAGTTTATAAACAATTGAATGACTACAGGTGACGGCATGTCATCTTAGCCTACATACTTTATGGTATACGTCATCTTAGCGTCTCTGGTCTGATCACATTCCTGCAAGCAATCTGGTTGACCTCTTTAGTTTTAGTCTTTTATATATATGGACTAACATTCCATATTTTTATTATGTAAACACTTACATAAAAGCTCGGTCAGCTACCAAAACCAACTACTGAATATTACTCAAACTTGACTTGCATTTGACTTATAGGAGTGTGATACAGATATTATGTGAATATATATATATATATATATATATATATATATATATATATATATATATATTATAATATATATATATATATATATATATATATATAGAAAATACTTATAAGTAAAAAAAAAATTCATGGTGTACACAAATACAGATTTAAGTAATAAGATATAAAACAATGATATTGGTAAATAATAGTGATCACGTGATATATACTGATACAGTTTTTCACTTCATCTCATTAAGATACATATGCTACAGAAAATACTAATGTACTCTGATAACATGATAAAAATCATATTTTAACTGATAAAAATTTCATATATGAATTGATAAAATTATTAATGTTTATGCTGATTGATTCGTTGATTTTTATGCTAAATGTTATATGTCTGCAGTTATTGGTAAGATAAAAGGTAACAGACTTGATTAGAGGCTACCTGAATTTTGATTTATACATATGTATATGGATTCATAACTAATTAATTGATTAATATATGTGCACTTTAAATAGATTCCTATTGCGTACACGCAAAGATATATTTCGATTCTGTTATTTATGATCATTTATATATAGATTCCTAGTGCGTACACGCAAAAATATATTTCGATTCCATTATTTATGATTATTTATATATAGGATACATGATACTTTATATATATAGGATACATGACCGAGGTTATACTACTACACATTTAACTAGCGTTCGAACAACTTTTCGTCCATTACACAGTTCCAGACAACCACCTATAGCCAAATGAAATGGCCAATTTCAAATGGTTAAAAACAAAGGGAAAATTGCCTGGGGGGATCCAACGTTCTATTTCGGCCTCATACTTGTTCTCTGCATCCTAAGCCACACGATTACATTCGCGATGAATAAAATCACCCCCAGCACGAGTCCTTCGCCAGCAAAGTAGAGTTGAATATCCTTCTGGTCGTAATTGTCGGAAGTATGTCCCTTTTGTAGTCGATTTCCGACAGCCGCCGGAGCGTTCCGCATTAAAACAAGATTAACAACGGGATACGGTGTCGGTCGAAGAAGTCCATGATGGTGCTTATTCCTTTCACATTGTAGGCGGTTGTTACTCGACTGCCGTCGTCCGCAGCAACGAACGATTTTTTGAAGTTGCGATGTGAAACTCTCGTACTGCAGGATACTGTAACCAGGTTCCATTAATCAGCCTGCAAGTGAAATTATACTTGTCATAAGGGCAAGGTAAATTCAGACGACATCCAAATACAGGGGGGGAGAAAGCCATTTAGAACCAGACTTAACCCACATGAATTCGCTGATATTTGTGGAATTCAAAAGAGTCAGCTGTACAAACTTTTTTATCCATGGCATTAACAATGAGTGAACCTATCCAGGTCTATGATGTTTGTAAAAATATCCATAATTATAAAAAAATAAGCAGATATCAATACGAATCCCAAAGAAAATTGATATTACTGGTAGTCAGTTACTAGACAAAGAAGTGGAAAACGGAGCTATTTGTAAGATTGCCAGGCAACATAAGAGTCAAAGAGAATATTAATCATGATTCTGTATTTCTCTATGCTAACTGAAATTAAGTTGTGATAAAATCTGATCCTATGTGCCCCTAACAAAAGTTTCATATTCAATTTTCTCGCGCGCATCCTCTGAGGTTAATTTTAAAAACTTTATTAATAGGCTAGAGATGCAACGAAAGAACCCACTATGTAACTAATTTCTATATAAACTTTGGGTTTTCCAAGAAAATGTGACATTTTCCCATGAATGTGATTTACTTGAATTGTCATAGAGTAATGTTGCAAGTAAATTTTTCATATACATGACTTGATACTTCTAAATGTCTATGAGGTTCAGAAAAAATTCATTCATTTTGTTGTTATAGAAATTCTATTTGCTTATTTTGTTTATTAATTTTAAAACGATTGCGAGTTGCATTGCACACACGGATAAGAATAGATTATGGCTATGTCATGTCATCGTGACCTATGAACCACATGTGAAGTTCATGAGCTAAGCATTCCTTTCTCCAGTCAACCTGCTTTGCAAGCGCGAGACGACACACACAGATGAAGCCTGTGCAAGCAGATATTTGAGGTATAAAGGAAACAATGCTGATACGGCAAACACTACACACCTTCTAGAACTGATGACGTCGTCACCAGCTTAAGAGTTACGTTACTAGCTGTAAAGGATACGACTTTAGTATTTTCAAAAGGATATTTTTTTGTTTTAATTCTCCACCCACATGAGAAGAATGTCTGAAAAAAAAACAGTACCAAAATTAGTTTCATGTTGGAAATCTGCATGATTGTAAATAAATGTAATTATGTTAAATTAGATATTCCTTATTCAAACTAATGAAAAGGGTTTCCATACAAATTTTATATATACTATTTGCCCTGTATAACATTATTTGCATAGATATACATTTTCACTCTAGACTTCCTGACTTTAAAATCTCTTTTATTTTATTTTATTTTATTTATTTATTTATTTTTTTTTTCATTGACTACGAATATAAATCACCGGGACAGACAATATGTCAGTAGGTTTTGATATGTGTTTGAACTTTTAGCTTATTTGTCATTACTTAAGCGTTAAGTTAGAGTTCAAATCTTTACGCATATATATTTGGATATTTAATTAACCTATGGTTACGTTTTGCTTATTGATTTTATCGTGATTCCCTTTTTATTATAATTTGTAACCCTTCCGACTTCTTACGGATGTATTATATTGACTCCACTTGTATCCATATTTATTTTATTTTTTTTATATTTATTTATATATATATATATATTTGATAAATTAATGGTTGGCTTGAATATGTGGAAAAGTGTTCTAGCGGCGTACCGTATAAGGCTACTTGCGGTATCAATTCTATAGATACAAGATATGAATGATAAAGGTATTTAAAACCGCGAGAACCGCTATAATCCCGTTCGGATCCAGTATCACGAATGTAACTCGTAAGACATTGACACTTTCCTATTTATCTCTTATTCTATCAAACCGATTGACTCTGGGTGATAAAATATATTATTGGTTTTCTTAATGGAAAGGAATTCACACAACGGGTTAAGGAGATTATTATTGATTTACACCACCCGAGTCAGATTATTATTATGTGTTGAATTCCATGTTTACTGATTTAGCACTCATAAATATTCCTAGTGCACTCAATTGCGGTGTTTGTTTTTAGTGCTATTAATTCTATATAACGTGTCAAGGAACTATTAACACTAAGAAGTGTTTATTCCCTCTGTCAGACTCGTAATTCTGTTAATAATTCTACGTATATTCTTTCAAGGATTGATTTGGCACAGGATAGGCCCCTAAACTGACAGGTGTCTTAGTGTGTCCCTTGTTTTCATGACACGTGTTACAATCAGTTATGTGCTTTTTATATCTGTAAGCATTGTAGGCCAGTAAAATAGTGATTTGGCTTTCTGTGACATAATAGGGAACCCTGGATGACGGAATGCAACCAGTTTAGGACGATTGGTATGAAAGAGATTATTACTAATACCTAGTCGTTAGTCACCTGCTGTGTTCTTCGGGTTTTCCTCGTCACGGACCTACATATAATATTACATTTGATTACATAATTCTGATACACATACTTTAAATATACTTTTGCTTTAGGGTTTCCATTCGAAGTGTTTATTGTTTTGCTTATTGCTGCTGACCCTGTTTCCGTTCGAAGTGTTTATTGTTTTGCTTATCGCTGTTGACTCTTGCTTTGTTCAGTTTGTAACAGTTCTGCGCTCCGACCCAGATATTCAATGCTCGCGATCTCTTGGGTTAATGAATTTTCTTGTTTAGATACGGTTTTAACAATAGGCATGGATGTTTCTATATTTTTTAGTTCAATTAATGGTTCCTTGCAGTATGTGCAGGATTGTGGGATAATGCGTCAGATATGATAATTGCTTTCCCAGGTAGATATCTTATCTTGGCTCCAAAGACCTGAATGATCATTTGTCACCGAGTTCCTTTTGGACTGTGATTAAAGCCTTTGAAAAACTCGGTAAAGGACTTATGTTCAGTAAGGGCTTTATCATGATAGCCATAGATTATGAACTTAAAATGTACTAGTGAGTTAAAGATACCTAGCCCTTCCTTGCCTATTACTGTATATTTACTTTCAGAGGGCTTTAGTTTATATGAATAAAAAGCTATAGGAAAGAACTGTTTATCATATTACTGAAGTAGTACCCCTCTTACCCCTTGGTCTGAGGCGTCTGTTGCAATAAAAAAAAAAAAATTCCTTATTTAAATCAGGGATTTTTAAGTTAGGTGAGCTGCATTATTCCGCTTTTAAGATATCGAACGCCTGTTGATGCTTTTTAGACCATAATAAATCTACGCTCTTCTTCGTAAGATCTGTTAAAGGAGCTGCTATGATTGAAGAGTTACATATTTGCATACGATTGTAATACCCACTACAGCGCAAAAGTGCTGTATCCCCTTTTTACGTTAATAGGTACCGGAAGTTATGAATAGCCGACACCTTACCATGGACTACTTTAAGACCTTGACCACACACATAAAACCTAGATAAACATGTTCGGTTTTAAAAAACTCACATTTAGATATTTTACTCTGAGATTATTTGTCTTTGTCTCTGTAGCACTAACACTAGTTTATGTGAATGTACTTCAAAGGTATTAGAAAAGATTACAAGACCAACCAATAGGCATGTTGGGTATCCCCTAAAAGTCTCCAAATACTATATTGTAATTGGGGCGCAACGTAAGCCAAAGGCATACGTAAAAATTGATAATGTCCCCTGAGTGTGCTGAAAACGGTGTATGAGGTACAATCACTTAGGTAATGGTATCTAGTGAAAGCCTTTAAGTAAGTCCAAGCTGGTGAAAAATTTATTCTAACCTAACAGAGATAAGATGTCGTCGGTACATGGCACTGGAAACTATAATGGAGTCATTTCCTTGTTTGAGCGACAGAAATCTACGCAGATACGCCAAGTCCGATCTTTTATGGCATGACGTTTGAGGGAAAAATTATATGGGCTTATTTGATTTCCTAATGGCTCCTATTGCTAACATTTTTCAACTTCGCCATTTATCTCTATTTTGAAATTTCTTTGGGAGTCTATGCGAAGGTACGTATATAGCTTTATGTTTGTCCTTAGACCGTATTTTGTTTTCAATGACATCCGTTTTTCTCCCAGAGATCACTCGCTAGTGGAGAAACTTCCTGGTATTCAGATAAAAGATAAAAAAAATTTCTGCTGAATCACCTCTGCTTGAAGGACTTTACGGATATTACTTTAGATAGAGTATCAGAGAGATTCATCTACGACTGATTTGGCGTGATTAAAAATCAGCAACAATAAAAAAAAGAATGCGATATTTATATGTATAGGTTTTGTGGATTACTAGATTAACTTGTTGCTGCGAGAATCGCAGCAATCGTTATATTTCAGAGTGTCGGGAAGGATTAAAATTTCATTTCCCAGCAAAGTCTTTTTACACGCACTAAGACATTCGAGGGTGCATGCTTCTCGAGATTTTGCATGCAAACTGCGACTGCGGTTGTGGGAGAATTCTGTTGGGTCATTTGAACAATGTTACGATTTATGAGACAAATGTATAGTTCCTCTATATAAGTTATTATTTGATTAACTGTCTCTTTTTTGTTCAAACGGATTTTAATATGTTTGAAGGTTTATAGAATTTTCCTTTGATAAACACGCCTTATTTTGCATGAGGTAATATAATGTTTTGTATACCCCTAGATAGATATCTTACTATTACACTAGATACAGATCAATGTTTTTTATAACTATAGAGGTATCTGTAAATGCTCGCTTATCCGGACTTCTCATTGGGGAAGTTCGAACAACAGAAGGTGAGTCCGTAAATACAGGATATTACATGTACTAAAGGTATAAAAACAAGATATTCTAATTTTTACGGAGCTTACAGTCGGCTTAATCCACCACTACTTATAATAACTTATGTATTAAAAATTACTAGAACCTGCTCTGTTTACTTGATACGGTCGTGATATTCATAGGAAAATTCCTTTTTAATTCAAAAAGGTATTTGCATGTATGATCCAACATCGCTTTTCCCCACTCTGCTAGAGTCGCTTATGTGAAATGTGCTTTGCTTGCTACACTCGGCAGATTTGACTGACCCTGACCGTTGACTAGGTGACACAGTAACCGAGTTCGCTTAAGCACAATTTGTTTGTTTCTGTATTTTAGGGCTACTGTTTACCATCGGCAACGTATTGTGTGTTTTTAGCATTCTGTTGTTGGTTACGTATAAAGCAACGAACATATGAATGACGAACTATTAGGAACTGAGCGATTACTATTAAGACAAGTTATCTCTACTGCATTCAATATTAACTGTTTGTACTTGCTGTTGTTTACTTCATTCTTTGCTAAAATTTGAAATAGTGAGGGATCCTGGTCAGCGCATTTAGCCTAATGAAAGTTTTTTACAGACATGTTATTCCTTGCAATCCAGCCGTATTTTTAAAGTTAAGTTGAGTCATTGAGGTTCAATATTTTATATAACTAAAAAACTCAAGGCTAAAACTGCGATCGGGACTTGCAAAGGAGCATTTATTGTCATGACCCGAAATAGTGTTACCTCTAATTTATCTAGATTTGTACGGGTGTTCCACTTGTTTTTGTGTGTTTTCTAATCACTACGGTGCCTAACGACCCTATCCATGCATCTGTATAAATACAGACGTCCACTGCGTAAACGCATATTCACTGTTTAATATGATTTGTTACGTAAAGGATTAATAATCACCCAAAATGATAAAATTAACACAGTATATGATTATGATATTTCAGTAGAACTTCTGGATGCAGAAACTCAAGGATAAAAACTCGCAGTAGCGAAATCTCAATGATGTAGATAATTTCTGTAAAAAAGTAAGATGAAGAATGTCTCGTAACTTCAGCCACAGGAATAACGAAATTCGACCTGCAAAGGAAACACTCAGTTACTCCTAATGAATAAAAAATTGTACTTAGCTTGCTTTTGTGGGAAGTCACGGTGTTCCGATAACGACACACGGCCTTGGCCCTCCTTCTCTGTTTAGCGGATGACTGGTTTGGCTTCAGTTTCCCCCGTGCGCGTTGTTTGGATGATTCGAGCCCTTGAAGATCCGATGCTGCAGACGCGTTCGGTTTGTTTCTTGAAGTGCCGGAAACGCTCAATAACGATTTTTTCTTGAATGATTCTAATGAGAGACGAAGCTTGCGTTGCCGTAGGAAGAAGACACGTCGGGTTTGTTTCTTGAAGTTATGCACCTTCTGAAGACTCTCACTAAACGATGATACTAAGTTGCTTGAAGAATCTGTTGCTTTCGTCGTCGTTGACTTCTGATATACATTGTTCATTATTCTGTCTTTTCTTCGTAGGACGTCGTAGAGTTCTTCTGGGACGCTGCCACCACTATTAGGGCTGTTGCCTTGTATGATAAGGCGCCCTATGAGGTAATGTTAGACTTGTGATAATCTTACGCTAAGACGGTTGGTATTGCACTTCCATATTCATTGGAGTGTCTTGGGGTTTGTAGATCACTTACGAAGTCGGTATTATTTTCTTTGGTTATGACGACGATGTGTTAAACTCATGATTTCTTTCTGATGTGAGGTTCTTAGTAGAAAACACGAAGTATAAAAATACTTATATTCTCTGATATTACATAGTGAAGATCAAGTAGGATTGTACAGGTCTTCCAATGACGATAGCTTGATCGCTTCTGCCAATGATGATGGCTAATTCTATTCTCTCTACATGATAAAGCTTAGGTAAAGAGATACAGTTCTGCCAATGATGATGGCTAACTCTATTCTGTTCCCACTACCATCTCGGTTACAAGTCATAAAGGAGCAGACAGTAGCTCGAACATATGAACATACATACAAAATGAGACACACTACAGATCACGTAGGCCGTTTGAATTATAGGTCACAGTGTTTGTCTCAAGCAGGAAGCTTGGACTAAAGTTTATAAACAATTGAATGACTACAGGTGACGGCATGTCATCTTAGCCTACATACTTTATGGTATACGTCATCTTAGCGTCTCTGGTCTGATCACATTCCTGCAAGCAATCTGGTTGACCTCTTTAGTTTTAGTCTTTTATATATATGGACTAACATTCCATATTTTTATTATGTAAACACTTACATATATATATATATATATATATATATATATATATATATATATATATATATATATATATATATATATATATATATATATATAAAATGTGTGTGTATGTGTTTGAGATTCTTGTATAACGGAAACAGCATGGTAAAAATCACTTATTTCTTAGTCACAATTAGACTTATAATACCTACAGTAAAAATACAAATCAATAATCATTTTCTTCTTATATTTTCCCATAATAAGCAACATTGCCATCGTCCTTTACGGTATCCAAAACAGCAACGTCCCTATTTTCCAGCCCCCAAATCGTATTTACGGGGCATTACACTGGTTTATCCCCATATCCCCGCGATCATTCTGGCCGCCTTAATTGGCAATAAAATCTACTGACATCGGTGCCAAATGAGGGAATGGCACTCTGACAGCGTTTGACGGACGTATTGCACTTTGGCATTCCACGTTCCTGCCGCGCTGCCTGACAGACAAAATGTTAATCGGCCCTGGGAGAGTGGGATCCCTGAAGGTGTTCCAGGCTGAACAATAGGGCGTCATTGATCTCGCTCCGTCTCTCAATGATGATTGGAAGTTGGAAAATCTATTTCCTGATTGATATTTGTTTTATTTTCGCTCTCAGTGGTGTGATCGGTATAATCTTGGCCTGCCACTTCGGCTGTTGCGAGTTTGATTCTTGGGCATTCCACTGAGGGGTTAGAGATGTTTATTTCTGGTGGTAGAAGTTCACTCTCGACGTGGTTCGTAAGTTACTTAAAACCGTTGGTCCCGTTGCTGAATAACCACAGGTTCCATGCAACGTAAAAGCACCATACAAACAAAACAAATTGATTAGTAACCCAGGTAGTTTAGTGCCGTCATTGCACCTCAAGCGGCGCACTTAGGGCTTTCCTTAAGGTTCTTTACAGCTTCCCTTCGGCACCTAGCTGCAACCCGTTTCATTCCTCTTACTGTACCCCCATTCATAATCACTTTTCTCCATCTTACTGTCCACCCTCTCCTAACAATCGTTTCACAGTGCAACTGCGAGGTTTTCTTCCTGTTACACCTCTCCAACCTTTCTACTGTCGACTCCCGTTTCAGCCCTGAATGACCTCACAGGTCAGAGCGCTTGGCCTTTTTGGTATAGATTCTATATTCTATTCTATTTAAGTGGTTTAACATGAACTCGTTCTGATACTCCGGATGCGGGCTCTGAACCTAATACGGACATCAGAATTTCTTCATGTGGTTCTTCATTTTGGATTCTAGGCTTTGTAGTGACTAAGAGTATTGAATCCTAAATAGCTACATTTTATAACATATCACCATTATGGCTTGTTAATTATTGCCACGAGATTTAGGATATTCTCATCATCTTTAGTCCTCCAAGTGTTCGTTTGAGCTCACGTAGTTATTTTTTACTTAATTGAGTCGTTTCTTAACTCATTACTTCGATGTTTGGTCCAGTCACGTTGTTTACAGCCTCAGTTATGTTGTTTTTAACGTAATTGTACATTGCCTTTAGCCACAGTCACGAAGTTTCCGGCTTTAATTGTGCTCTTCCAAGGTTTAATTACGTTGTTTCAAACTGAAATACCGAGTTTCCGTGCTTAATTACGATGTTTTCAACTCTGAGCATGAAGGAGGTTGGTGCCAAGAGAGATTAAATAATGAGTAAGTGATAATGGTGGATAATATAAGTTGGAAATTGTGGAATAATGTATATTTTACTATTCCCATGCTACTTTCCATGTATTTAATAAATATTGCCTATTGTGAACGCATCCGCATGTGTCGCCTTGTATGCACCCTGCGCATGCGCATGCGTTGCTGAATAACTACTGGTTCCATGCAACGTAAAAACACCGTACAAACAAACAAACAAACAAACCCTTTGCTGCATGGAGTCAAGAAAACTACGACTCGGGATATCATTTCTCCCATCCTGCAATCTTCCGTCTTCTAATGCAAGACATCACCACCTATCACCAGAAATTACCGTTACTTTTTCATCAGTTTCTTGTTACTGTTATCATAAGAAGAGTAGAATCTTATTAGCATTAGTAGTACGATCTTTTTTATAATCACACGAGGCTTAAACTAAGAAGATTGCAGTATTCCATGGAGCTTTGGTTGGAAAGTGGTTCAAAACTTTTCTTGCTTTATAGACAATTATATTTAAAAAGACTATAAATAAAGTCGAGGAGATGAATTGACAGACGAAGTGGAAACACGAGTATCATTCTAACAGTTATGATATTAGTATTTAAAAATGTAATAATATTATTCACCAGAAACTAATTTATATTTTTACCAACAGTTGTTCACAAAAAAAAACCCAAGTCGAGGTGACGAATGATCAAACTGAATAGAGTATCATTCTTAAATCAACAATTATATTAATAGTGTTAAAAAATAACAGAAATGACAGTCTTATATAGCAAAAACTTATTTATTTTACCTGAAACGATTCTTGAAAAAGTAAACTGCGTCGAAGGTGACGAATGACCGGGCTGAATAAAATTCGGGAGCCGGTGGACCTTTTCACTTTCGACCGCAGTTGTGATTAATGTGTTTCCGATGGGTTGTAGTGCCAATCAGCTCTCGAACTTTGGTGCTACATTTTTTTTTCTATTTTCCTCCGATGCATTTTTGCATCGGAGAAATATGTCCCTAAGGTTCTAGTACTTTTTTATTTTTATTTGTTTATTTATTAATGTTTTACTCTGTTGCACCAGTTTTAACGATTTGTTTTGTTATGTGATGATGTATATACTTTATATATATATATATATATATATATATATATATATATATATATATATATATATATATATATATATAATATATATATAATTTTTATGCCCATGCTCGTATGCATGCGTATACGTTTATTTTTAGGTGCATTTTTGCATTGGAGAAATATATCCCTCAAGTTCTAGTACTTTTTTTATTTTTATATATTATTTGATTATTCATTTATTGATTTATTTTTACTCTGTTGGACCATTTTATCGATCTGTTTTGTTATGCGATTATGTATGTGTGTATGTATATATATATATATATATATATATATATATATATATATATATATATATATATATATATATATATATATATATATGTGTGTGTGTGTATATATATACCCATAAGATTATTTCTAACAGTAATATATTAAAAAATTAGGATGCAAACGGAAATACTGCCATGAAACAAAAAATACACAAATGCCTGTCATGGCGCCTTGTGCAAATATAAGGACAACAGAGCCATAACTATGATGATTTGTGTGGTGCCTTTGGCAGAGCTGCTCATATTTCGGGTCTGTTCCTTGGCTTCTTGTTCCCATAAATAGAGATTTGCAGCGGCGTGAGCAGGCTTCGGTTGCCCGAATTTCTATTTTTTTTATTCATAGCAGAAGTTATCGGTTGTTACATAATTTATTTCTACAGTAGACAAGATTCCAGTCGGAGCTGCTATCAGTAAGTCTCCTTGCTTCGAATTTTGAAGTCATTTTTACAGTTTCAGACGTGATTACAAGGTATTGAATAGAAAACTGCATTCGGAAATAATCGTGAAATATCACAATTGACTTAGCCTCCACATTTACATATTCTTGCAGCAGGATCGTCGATTCTCATACAGTCGTTTGATAAGACCAGGATTTTTCTTCATGGGGTTTGTTTTGGCTTTAATGGTCATTGAAGGTTTTCGGGAACCGCTTTTAGTTCATTTTCTTATTTTGCGAAATTCTTAATATGTTTTCTGACGTTACAGAAGCCTGGATCCCGTAACAACAGCAGCGGTGGGAGTATTGCAGTATATGTGTATTTCTTTGTTACTTTGCTTGTGTATTTCATTAATATGCCTGTTTGCGGATTTTGTTTTTAATGCATGGGACTCTGCGCTTATCGGTCACATTAATCCCAAAATGAATTCACTAAGCAACAAACAGTTTTGTGGAAATGTGAAATGAATTTAAAGGTGAACGGAACCGTAGATAAGAACTATTCGTCTCTCGGACAATGTATAATTTTTTTTTTTTCATATTTACACAGTTATGCCGTAATGATTTTCATCATCAGAAATGAAAGGTTCATCCGCATCACAGTGCACCTCACGTGGTGCAGTGTAGGTATTACTAAAGGCTGTTTGCAAAGTACCTTTAGCGCTAAGCTACACCTACTTTGTAGCCCTTTACTGTAGTACTTCCATTCTGCTCCCATTCTTCAATTTTTCTGCCCAGCCACTCCAATCTCCTTTCCTTTTTACTGTATAAAGCACTGAATGATTGAAAGTGCCTAAGTCCTTGGTTTTATAAATCAACACAAATCATTCCGGATCATCCCAGATAATGCTAAAAGCTGATTACCAGACCGTTTACGAAGTATGTACAGAACTGAAGAAGTATTCTTCTTCTTCTCGCTTCTCCTTTGCGAAGGGGAGCTGTCCAGGTGCATTTTCTGCCGCGTAATCTTTCTCCTCAGGAGCCAACTGGCACCCCGCGAAATTAATTAAAGTCGCCCCTTGAAACGTAATGTGGTCAGCTCTGTCTCTGTGTCTCTCTCTGGCACTGAGCGCTGAATAA
This sequence comes from Macrobrachium nipponense, assembly GCF_015104395.2. Taxonomy (NCBI): domain Eukaryota; kingdom Metazoa; phylum Arthropoda; class Malacostraca; order Decapoda; family Palaemonidae; genus Macrobrachium; species Macrobrachium nipponense. The sequence continues at coordinate 64,189,375 of NC_061096.1, forward strand.
GGTGGTGATTGAATTACCCGTAAAAGATTCCGGGAAATGGAAGGTAATTGAATAAAGAGAAGAAGTGATTCTGGGAATCACCAGGATCCGTGAAGTCCCTCCCTTCAGCGGCGCCTTTCATGTTTCGCTTTATTCCGGCGTTTATCGCGGGGGTTGAATTCATAAAGTGTATTTTTAATTGGATTTCATGACTTTCAATAGACAATATCACAGGTATAATAACTGCAAGAGATTAATAAGTCTTGAAGTAATTCAAGGAATATATATTCAATTCATATCGAGGAAATTTCTCAAGAATGTGGAATAAACAACCTGTCCCAGTATTGATTGGAGTTATACCGCTGCACTCAATGTAGAATGTTGTTACTATGCTTATTTATCTTATTCTTTGGATTTTGTCCTTCGAAGATGCTTAATAAAACCACGACAGGAAACGGAAGTTCTAAGGATTCCTAGTTATCTCATTCCATAAATCAACTTCCTAGTTATCTCACTCCATAAATCAACGCTTTGAAGTATATGACAGACCTGGCTGTTGATCGTTTTACAATTTTTGACAATTAGATATAATTATTATACCAACAGAATGAGATAAATTCTACTCATTACAAGTTGCCGTTCTTTATCGAATAATCAAATAAATACCTTTAACGTGAAGCATTTCTATTTTAATCTTTGTTTTTCTGATATTTCATGTAGCCTTTTGTTTATGTTGCGAAATAGGTGAAGAGATGAAGTGGTATATCCATGGCGGGAAACGGAACCAAATTTAATACAGTGAAAGGTTTTCAGCTTATTGAATGATAAGTTTTTCATAATAATAATAATAATAATAATAATAATAATAATAATAATAATAATACACAAAGCACTACACCCAAGAGCAAATACGGACAGACTATACATAACCCGAAAGGAAGGAGGGAGAGGACTACTAAGTATAGAGGATTGCGTCAACATCGAGAACAGAGCACTGGGGCAATATCTGAAAACCAGTGAAGACGAGTGGCTAAAGAGTGCATGAGTGCATGGGAAGAAGGACTAATAAAAGTAGACGAAGACCCAGAAATATACAGACAGAGGAGAATGACAGACAGAACAGAGGACTGGCACAACAAGCCAATGCACGGACAATACATGAGACAGACTAAAGAACTAGCCAGCGATGACACATGGCAATGGCTATAGAGGGGAGAGCTAAAGAAGGAAACTGAAGGAATGATAACAGCGGCACAAGATCAGGCCCTAAGAACCAGATATGTTCAAAGAACGATAGACGGAAATAACATCTCTCCCATATGTAGGAAATGCAATACGAAAAATGAAACCATAAACCATATAGCAAGCGAATTCCCGGCACTTGCACAGAACCAGTACAAAAAGAGGCATGATTCAGTGGCAAAAGCCCTCCACTGGAGCCTGTGCAAGAAACATCAGCTACCTTGCAGTAATAAGTGGTACGAGCACCAACCTGAGGGAGTGATAGAAAACGATCAGGCAAAGATCCTCTGGGACTATGGTATCAGAACGGATAGGGTGATACGTGCAAATAGACTAGACGTGACGTTGATTGACAAAGTCAAGAAGAAAGTATCACTCATTGATGTCGCAATACCATGGGACACCAGAGTTGAAGAGAAAGAGAGGGAAAAAATGGATAAGTATCAAGATCTGAAAATAGAAATAAGAAGGATATGGGATATGCCAGTGGAAATCGTACCCATAATCATAGGAGCACTAGGCACGATCCCAAGATCCCTGAAAAAGAATCTAGAAAAACTAGACGCTGAAGTAGCTCCAGGACTCATGAAGAAGAGTGTGATCCTTGAAACGGCGCACATAGTAAGAAAAGTGATGGACTCCTAAGGAGGCAGGATGCAACCCGGAACCCCACACTATAAATACTACCCAGTCGAATTGGAGGACTGTGATGGAGCAAAAAAAAAAAAAAAATAAGTAAATAACTAAATAAATACTCAATAATAATAAGAATAATAATAATAATAATAATAATAATAATAATAATAATAATAATAATAATAATAATAATAAATGTCTTAAAGTTCATTAAGCGTCTCTCGACTTGTAAACTTGAATTTATTAAACAGCCGGACTCAATATTTCATAAAAATATGTTTGGAAGTCTTCGTCCTAAACCGACACTAATTAAGTAAGCAAATCACTTGAGATTCTGCACAACTTGCATATCGGAAAACGAGCAAAATAGTCTTCTAATGAGCTGCGTCTTTTTTTTTATTCAGTGGCCTGGAAAATGAAGAAATAAGTTCTTCAGTATTTGAGGATGTTTTTCTTGTGCTTGTTATCATATTTATAATTTGCTTGATGAATGTGTCGATACATTTGTTTTAAACTGTTATGTTACTGTTGACATTTTGTCTTCGAAATGCTCAGTGTTTTTTTGTTTTTGTTTTCCTTACACATTTATGTATATTATATATTTCTAACATTATATATTTCTAAGTCTGATATTTTTCTTGTGCTTGTTAACATAGTTGTACTTTTCTTGAGAAATGTGTAGATATATATTCTAAACAGCTGTGTCTCTCTACTAATCTATTTTCTTTCCATTGCCCATTATTCATCTCTATAAATATATTTATATAACATTACAAAATTATATATATCTATATATATATATATATATATATATATATATATATATATATATATATATATATATATATATATATATGCATGAATGTGTGTGAGTGTGTGTATGAAACTGTTTCTATAAAAGAGAGTTATTCGTTCATTTAAGGAAGACATTAATTTCCTTGGGTTCGTTGTTTGTTGGCCAAGGATTAATGAAATCCAGAAACAATCTGCCTTGCCTTTTCTGTGTCAAAAACGAACTGTAAATATATATTTCAATACCTCATAATTTTCATGTGTTGAAGATTAAAATCTCTTGTCATCAGATATTTTATATATAAAAATACTTGGCCATAATTATGTTACATTTATAGTAAATCGTTACTTGAATCGTATATAGCATATAAACTATATTGTTAAGTAATATAATGTAAATCAGAAAAATGGCAAGTTTTTACCAGGGATCATTTTATACACACACACACACACACGTATTTTCCCAGGTTTAATGAAAGTCACTTATAATCTGCAGTGCTTTGTATTTAAACAAGTAAACGCCTACATGTCCCACTTGTGTAATGTGCGTTAATAACAAATTAAAAGATACTTCAAGCCGTTAGAATTTCAATGCTTTACCACGAGTATCCTTTATCAGAGCTATTTACCAGGTAATAAAGGAATAATGAAATGTAAACATTATAACTTGACTTAAAAGGTTAGGTAATTCAATGGAGTGGAAACTAACACGAGAAATATATTAGGATTGTTGTTGCAATGGCTACTTTTACGAAACTCTGATGAAGGTTAGGTTATTATCACCTTATCAGCCTGCTGTCTTTTAGGTACCTCATTAGCATCAGAAACTTTGATGGGCATGAATTACATTTGTATTTTTTTTTATTTTTAAATTTTTTGTATTGTTTTTTATTTTTTTGCTGGCCACTTGGCAAAAAGTAGAAAGAATTACAAGAGCTGGGAGAGTCCTGAATTTCTAGTCGTCAACACCAGAGTCTGTCCTCCTGTAGAGATGAAAATGTTTTTGTTTTAAATTATAAAATAGAGAGATTAATATTAAAGGCGACTAACAAAAGAATATTACCAAATGTCATATTTTCAAAGGCAAAATCTGTGATAAATTATGCTGCAGTTATCATATTTGTAGTTGTGTGTGTGAGAGAGAGAGAGAGAGAGAGAGAGAGAGAGAGAGAGAGCTGAAGATGTAGACCGAACCAGAAATGCCTGAGGACAGAGTTTATGTAAATATAACAATGGCAGATTTTACTATATAAAAAAAAAAAACAGGAATTTTCACTCTAGTTTTACGCAATGACAATACTTTATATAAAAAAGTCATGGAACAAAAATTGAAAGTAGGAAGTTTTAATTTTTTTCAGCGATTTGATTATTATTTTCTGTCGTCTAGAAAAAAAACTGTCAATTCTTAGATGGTTCAGGCCTGAGAGGTAAGGAATTACTTTGAAATTAAAAAGTAGCAGAGGAGCAATTAGGTATTATGCCTAAGAAGGAAGAATGAAAATAGATGGGAAGAAGTAAATATAATGGAAAAGTAAAGGGCCATCTTTAACTGTATTTCATATGAAAGGTATTGTAAACACACACACACACACACACATATATATATATATATATATATATATATATATATATATATATATATATATATATATATATATATATATATTATATATATATATACTATATAATATATATATATATATATATATATATATATATATATATATATATATATATATATATATATATATAGAAGCCAGAAACCAAGCATGATTTTAGATTTTACGAATATTTATAGGAAACGGAGTTAGTTTATAAATGCCTCTTTTGTATTAGAAGGTATATATATATTATATATATATATATATATATATATATATATATATATACATATATATATATATATATATATATATATATATATATATATATATATATATATATATTTTACATGTATGTATATACGTATGTATGTATATAATGGTCACTTGCGTGCGTATGCTGTAGATGTATGCAGAAAACTTACTTTATCGTTATCCACTATATAAGATAAAAAAATAAAAAATACAGCTTAGGGGATTTTTTTCTTTTAATCTAGTTATTTGAGCAGAGAAAACGACACAAAGACGGATAGGAAAAAAGGGTGAAATTCAGGGTAACGGAAGGATTAGATCTGGAAGGTTGAAGGTTATAAAGAGAATCAAGATAAGAGTAACCCGGAACTCTTACCTTAGCAAAAGCAAGTGCATCATCGACTATCCCACGATTTGTGGTACACAGCATTCACACTCGCCGGGGCATCCTCCAGTATCAGTGATGAATCCGGCAGGGCATTTAAGTGAACAAAAACCGATCGCGGCAGTACACAATGGACTGGGCTGGCATTGAGCACAACACCGTATGCCAATCTCCGCGCACATAGAGCCAGGTTGGAAAATGATCTTGTGGCAACCAAATGACCAGAAGCATTTCTGGCATTTCTTTATAATGCAGCCTCTCTCTGTTAAGAGAAAACGGGTATTAAGTGATGTACTTTCCCTTCGTTTGGGAACTTTGTAAGAGACCAACGAATCACCGTTTAATATACGCCACTGGGGGAGCTTGTAGCTGGATCACTTAAGGTAGATTCTTGGGTGAGCCGTACGTCTACGAGACGTTTGTTTGGCGACCGCTGATTGGCTGGGAGCTGCCTACCTCCCGGTACCAGCCAATCAGCGGCCGCAAAACAAACGTCTCGTAAGCATAGGGCTCATCCAAGAATCTACCTTAAGTGATCAAGCTATAGAGTCGCAGAAGCTGTTGGCCTTTATAAAGCACAGCATTAAGGTCTCTGGTATTTACAATAATGCTACAGAAAGACGTTATTGCTTTTTTTACTCATTTAGTGAATTCAGGTGTAAATTCCGTGGAGCAAACCTAACGTGCGTTTTCTGATTGTTCCTTTTGTCTCTTTGTAACAAAGAGGTCAGTTTGATTACGAAAATATATCAATCAATATAAGCCAAGAACATATAGGTGGAAATGTAATGCAATAATCATTCAAGTCATTTTGTCGCCCCACAGGGGCTCTAGCATATCTCTAAGTACGCTGTGCTGCTCTCAAGCCAAACCATTTCTTACTAAATGAAATCAGCGAAAAAGGATGCCTTACTTCGCTTTTTATGTCTAACAAGGAACTCCTGCATCAGTGGGTGAAAGGGAAGGTTGGCTGACAGATCTTTGGCCTCCGGATCGTTTAGGTCCTCTTCTTCCTCTTCATCATTTTCTTCCTCTTCATCATTTTCTTCTTCTTCATCAATAAGATTATTCCTGGAATCTTTCAATTCACCTTCAGCCTTGTCTTTAGCTACTTCATTTTGATCTGTATCAGCAGCAACTGACAGGAACTGAAATCAAAATAACATGAGTTTATCACAAAGAAACTCGGTTTTCTTAAAATTCGTCTTTTAAACACTGACGATCGGATAAGAAGAGTGGCTCAGATAAGAGGTATGAATATTACTGGAGACCTCTTTTCAGAGTAGTGTAACTGAACGGTGTTGGCGAGACCAAAGTAACACACACACAACACACACACACCCACAACACACACACCACACACACACATATATATATATATATATATATATATATATATATATATATATATATATGTGTGTGTGTGTGTGTGTGTGTGTGTGTGTGTGTGTGTGTGTGTGTATGTGTGTGCGTGTAAAGTTTATTTTGAAAAAAAAATAATGTGCTATTGGAATATAATCAGTTCTCATGGCTCACCGCACATATGGCGACCAAGAAGAGAAGAAAGGGTCGGTTCATCTCGAGGCATTCAATCAATAACTGGAAAAAGTCAGTAAATATATTGTTAAAGCGTATAATATATAAACATATTCACATATTTTGCCAATATTCATGTATTAAAATGTTCTTCACTCAATCCCTCACTGAGCGTATGTAAACAAATTCTATTCTATATAAATTACATTTCACTCGCTTTCTGGAAAGAGTCGTGGAACTTTTACTCTTTGATGAATTGATTTGCTGATTTTTTCTTGTATCTAAATTGTAAAGTTATATTTGATTTTAATTGCTTTTTTCTCTCTTCCAGGACAGTTTGTTTGAGACAGTTATCTACTATAAAATCTATAGACAGGTATGTTGTTTTCTTAATTTTATCATTTTTTAGTTATAAATTTCTGTTAAATCTGAGGTCCTTATCTCCAATGTTCCTTATAACCTGCAAAAGATCTAGTTTCATATCTTCGAACAAATACAAAAAGATTTTCAGTGAGAGATAGATATATCTTCAAAGATCGAATCTATTTAATACTGTTCACTTTTGAGAGGAACATCTCTTGAGGTCTTGAAAGTAGACATTAATCAGTGGCGGTTTGGCGTAGGACCAACTCAGACGCATTTATGTTGAAACTGGTCCTAAATTTGGTAAAAGTCTGAGAATAACACAACTATATATTTCGAAATATTTCTTAAGTTCTAAGATGTTACTGGTTGCTCTTCAGCATAAACACACACACACACATTAAACGCATATCTGATTGGGTAAAAATATACATACACAAATATAGGTATATTAATCAGGATAACTTACTTGAACTTTCATGGAAAATATAGTGGTAAACGACAGGTATCACAAACCTATTCAAGAAGTAGACCTCTTTTCCAAGTGCCAATAAAATTTAGGCGGCTGTTAGCTTTTGCTGATGGTAAATCTTACTTTAAAACGTAGCTTATATATAAACTTATTTAAGGAGAAACATTTGGTCACACCGTGTGAAAAGGATATTTATCAAATTTTTTGGTTTGCTCTCTTGACTTATCTGTTGAGAAAAGGGGCTCTCGAGTGAGGAAGAATCCCACTGGAACCTTACCTGGCCAAAGGGAAACTGAGAACTAAGTGTGCTTTCAGAGCTGGTTTATATCTCATTAGTTACACGTAAGCAAATGCACAGCTCAAGACGGCCAGGCAATTAGCATTTCTGTACGCGTATAACGAGCGTCGGTTAGTGTTACTAAAAACTGATGATGCGTTGGCAGAGTGGAATTGGGAATAATTATATTTACTGGGAAGGTTAGAACAAATACACATTACGTATACATTACACACAACACACATACACACACACACACATCACACACACACACACACACACACATATGTATATATATATATATATATATATATATATATATAGATATATATATATATATATATCATATATATATAATATATATATATATATATATAGGTAGTATATATTATATATATATATATATAATATATATATATAAGATGAGGATTAATTGTTCAAGTGACATATGTTAATATCATAACTTTTGTTTTTTTACTATATTTTTTCTTTCATTTGATATAACAGTTGCTAGATAATTATTTCCTCATTTCTAAATGCAAATTGTAATCATGATAATTCATATACTTTTACATATTTCTTGAGGTGAAGTGACCTTAATTGATATCATATTCAAATAAACTGGGAGTTATTACTTCGCTGCTGGAACGTAACGGAGTGATATGTAATTTTGATTGCCGTTTTATGAAGTAACCGAGTAATTAATCTTCAAGGTGTTCTGTTATTACACGTGGAAAGCTAATTGGCAAAGAACACAGGTTCTATTGGTGTATTAGGTCCAATAATATTCATACATATATTAGGTTTGATTTCGTGTAAGAACTACGAATTAAGAAAATTTTAATTTCTTTTATGGCGTCAGTGAATCGGCTCTCTCTCTCTCCTCTCTCCTTCTCGTCTCTCTCTCTCTCTCTCTCTCTCTCTCTCTCTCTCTCTCTCTCTCTCTCTCTCTCTCTCTCTCTCTATCCGTTTCCTGCCTTGATAGCATTCCTGAAGGGTACTTCCACGCCAGGAACTGGATTGCGATGCAGTACAAAATTTTAAGATTTTACGAACCTGAAAAGTGAAACGGCATTAGAATAACAGCATCCCTTACAGGAAAATCATTGAATTTATTAGCTTCAGGTGTGTTTAAAGGGTAGATACTTTGTAGAGGCATACTAAGAAGGTTTCTTTGAGATCGAGCTTTTGTGCTGTGGTAAGGTGTTTTTTTTTTTTTTTTTTTTTTTTTTTTACTGAAGGGCCTGGGAAGTGTTTTGTGCCTTACAGGTTTATAAGGGGAGCATTTCCTTGACGCAAACCACTTTAGATGTAAATACATATTTTTTTTCTCCTTTGATGTTTAAGTAAGAGGGGGTTTTATAGGGTATTTCTTTCATGTTTTAGAAATCTACCAAGCTGATCCCTGTGGGTTCTTGTAAGTATTTATAGGTAATTGATCAAGCTTGCTTCAAGGAGGATTTAATTCTTCTTAAAGTACTCTGCTCTATTTTATTGCAACTTTTGTAGGTAAAATCGCTATTTGTTATCGTATGTCCATTTGCTTATAATTTTCCTTTTTGTTTAATTTTTTTAATCATTATTTTAAATACTGGGATTTTCTAATGTAAGCTAATGGATTTTAAGGCATCGAAGGCACATAGTATAATAATAATTACAATATTGATGATATATGTATGCAGAGTACACTTTCAAACAAGCGGCAGTGAATATTACTGTTGCATCAGCTGCGCTCGATTTCTTTCAACATTTTCTCTCTCTTATGATTGCTTCTTCTCTCATATTATATTGCGCCAGGAACTTTCCTGTGTTTTTCATCCTGTCTTCAATCGGCAAGTAAACATTCGTTGTTGGGAATTACTTCACTTAAAAGAATGTAATGGGTTGTCAAGTTATTCAAGAGGTAATGAAATGGGGTGTAGGTGGCCCGGAGGTTTATTTACTCTTTAGGTTGTTCCTCGGGTTTGGCGTTTCTTGTATTTCTTGGCCATGTACGGCTCAGCGCTACTGAGTTAGATCGGGACAGAAGACAAGCTTAGACTACTGATATATATATATATATATATATATATATATATATATATATATATATATATATATATATATATATATATATATATATATATATATATATATACAAGGGGCCATACAAATGTGAGGCAAGTGCAACATCCACATATAGTTCTATTGGTTTTGTCTGAACAGAAGCATCTTGGATGTCAAAAATTTAGCTTTTTAAGGCGCAATTTAATCACGCAGGGTCACTTTTGTTTTTTATGACAGTTCACTGAGCAGGAAACGCTTTGGAGATTAAACCTGGGTAGGAATCATTCGAGGTGATGAAGAAGAAGCAGAAGGGTTATGTGAGTGTCCAGTGTCCACTTTGGGGGAGGCATGGGTAGGGGAGTGCGAAGGATGGCAGGAGGGGGAAAGTATGGCAAGAGAAGGAGAGTGAAGATATAGGAAGAACAGTTGTAATGATTTCGTCCTCTCAATTAATTACTCCTGTGAGGAGTATTTGGACTTCCTCACTCTTCTATTCTCACCTCTCCTCCTTCCTGCACATCTCTCCTCCTTCCTGCAACCCCTCCCTAGACCCTGGTTAGTCCCTCCCAATAACCCCTCCGCACAACCCAACCACTCACAGCCGACGTTCCATGATTATCTCTGAGACTTTGTAATTAGTTTCTTTCTACGGTAATTTTCTTTGGTGCTGGGGAACTAATTGTTAGCTTCTCATTAGAGTAGTTTTGATATGCGTTATTTGGACGTTTCCCAGTTCTTCTTCGTCATATTTTTCAACTTGGAGAAATCCAAATTTTGCTGCCCCTAAGCAAGAATAAGTTTTAATTTTTTGTTACAGATTTAACTGAACCGTACGAAGATATTCTAGCATATAAGTTGCTTGCTTTATACACATTTTAGTATGTTTATGCTACTTAGCTGATTTGCGAATGAACTAAGGCAAGTGGCGTTAGAAATGGTCTTAAGAAACAAAAGGGAGACAGAGAGAGAGGGTATGAGTCAGCTGATTGCCGTGATTAAGAAAGTAGCCAATATTGTGGGAAAGGGTTAAAGAAAATCTGCTATAGTCAACGTCTTCTGATTAGGCTCAGCGGTAATGCTTTGTCGTTAAAAGAAACACATTTGCTTTTAATTGCATAACACAACCCCGCAGTTCAAACTCACTCAACATTAGGAAGAAACTCGAGTGTGAAGACTTTTAAATTAAAGCATGAACTTTCACAACAACATCAACAAATATTTATTAAACTTATAATCCTTGCTAACAATGATAATAATGGCTATAAAGGGGCACTATAAAGTTCTAGAAGTATTTTTCGGCTTTTCTACGTCGTTCATTAAGCACTCAAAGCTCATATTTAGGAGAGAGAGAAAATTTGCTCGTCTCGAAATCCACTTTCTCAACCAGCGCTCATTATGTAATTAATTTACTTGGAAATCTGCAGGAATTTTCATATTGGAAAATGAGTAAAATAGTCTTCTAATGAGTCAAGACTAATTTAATGGCCTGAAAAAACGCAAAAATTATTTATTCCGCTTTTTATGATGTTGTTCTTGTACTTGTTAACATAATTACATGGCCGTTTCGTTAGGAGGAGTGTGAATGTTGAACGTCTTTTCTTGCCAAAATCTTTTCCCCGTCAGACTTTAATACATTTTTGTTAAATTATATTTAACATTTTTCACTGAGTTTCCAGAGTTAATCGCATTTGTATCGCTAAGATTTGCTGCAGTTTTTAATACTAAATTCTTTCCCATGTGGCGATTTATAACTAATAACAGAGCCATAAATGATTCTTATTTAGGCAACAACCGCTTGAATTCTGATGCATTCAACTAAGGAGCCGAGTGTTTATTTACATGATGACAGAATGCGTACTTCCTGCTGTATCTTGATGCTTAGAAGGAGGGTATCTTCGGGTATACCACGTAGAGATTTGTCTAGTATTAAGAATGGTTCAGGAATATGTATACGAGAATATATATATATATATATATATATATATATATATATATATATATATATATATATATATAGATATATATATATATATATATATATATATATATATATATCATATATATATATATATATCATATATATATATATATATATATATATATATATATATATATATATATGATATATGTTGTAAGGCCTAGGGTTTTTTAATTAATAATATATTGTCCATGTGTTCCCTGTGACCTATGGAATGTGGAGAACAGTGCAGAGGTAACGACCTGAGAGTAGCTGATGAATGAGTTTCTAGGGGTGGCGTGAGATAAAAGTGCTTAGTTCGACAAGTCAATGCACGACAGTTTATGAACTCTTCTCAAAGTGCCTTTGTGAAACTGGATGCAGCTAGAACCGCGAGGCGCTATCGAACTGTGTGTTCGTATGTGCGTGTGTGCCTCTTTCTGTTAAAAGTGTCATACCCAAGCCTATGGGGGATTTTGAGAGGGCTTCAAGTCACAGGCAAGGTGCCGTGGATTCGCCGGGAGTTTTTTTGTTAACAGTGTTTAAGTGTCCGGTTGTTTGGGTAAGTGTTGAAGTGCTTGTTTGATATCTTGTAAGATGTTCCATTTTATTAACTTTGTCTTTAAACTTGTGTGTGTACTTACCGGGATGTGTTCTGTATCTTTGAAACAGACGGATCTGGAATGCCGGGGGGACAAAGAATTCCCAGAGGGGTGTAGACTTTTTTTGGTGACTAGACATTGTACTGTTTTTGAGTTAGTCTGTAAGACTGGATTGCTTGATTGATTGATTTATTTATTCTTGTTAATAAACGTTAATGTTATGACGCAACTCTCTCATTTTCATTACCTGTTAAATGGAGAGAAAGAGGTGGAGAGAGAGAGAGAGAGAGGGATTGCCGAGAGAGAGAGAGAGAGAAGGTTATGAGTAATGGGGTGTGTGGGTCTGCCTTCCGTTTCGTGTCCACGCTTACCTTATGAATAATGGGGGGAGAATCCCCCCAGTTACAGTGGTGGCAAGCGGTTAAGAGGGGGTATAAAAGTTTTCTTTCTTTTCTATGCCTAGGAACGCCAATGTAGAGATGGGTGGCCAGTTAGAAAATAAAAGGGGTTATGGCTTAGCGATAGTTTTCGAACAACAAAGCCTTGGTGGGATTGTGGAAAATCGTTAAACTGTTAGTTTTCAGTTACTTAGTGAGAAAAAATGAGAAAATATCTGTCTGTTAACTGTGCTAAAGGGAGGGAAGGATTTTATTGGACTCAGCATTTTTCCCAGGGAGTCAGCCTAGAAGCAGTGAGCGCACCCAGTATGACTTTTGCTTGTGCAATGACGAGTGTGTTCCGAGATACCCGTGCGGCGGTTGTTGTTAGTATCACTGCCGCGTTTTACGAGAATTTCGAGTTCTTTTTGTTCCCGTTATGGAGTGGTGAGTGTTAAACTATTGTTTTGAAGGGGTGGGTTTTGTTTAAATATTTCAGGGTTATGGGATTGGTTCAAGAGGTCAACAATTTTTCTTGTCTTTGCCCCATGGTGACGTATTTTCTTTATTTGCACGTGTTTATAATAGACGTATGCATTCGTCTTTGTTTAAAACATAGGGGTGTATTTTTCTATGCATGTGAACTGTGCTTAGATAAGCGGCCACAATTTTACGGGCTCAGCACATTTCTGCAGAGAGGCGCGTTGCATTGCGAGGGTACTGGCATCCCTTGGGGGATTGTTGCATGGAGGGTACTACTGGCCTCCCTCGAGAGATAGTGCAGGGGAGGGCACTAGTGTATACCTTGGGAGGGGGTCCTAAGACACTGTTCAAGGGGAGATGGGGATACTACTGGTATGCCTCGGGCTGTTCTGCCGCTTGACTGAGGGGTTGTTCTCAGGGGGGGAGAAATTTTTTTTTTCTCAGTGTGGGTGAACTCCCCCTTTTTTTTTTTTTTTTTTTTTGTGTTGGGGTATGGATTTGGCCTTGACATTGGATGCTAAGATATCAGCTGATTGATTAGTTGATGAAGTGAAATGCCCGTAGAGTCTTTTTTTTAGAAAAGAGATTTTTTTTTCTCTCTCTTGGACGAAGAGAAAAGGAAATAAAAAGAGATTTTTCTTTTCCGTGAATGAGGGGAAAAGTAGTTAACATGCACGGGATGTGTTATATGTTTCTTTGTGCCTTGAAAGACACAAATATAAGGGGGATACACAGATTATTTTTTATTGTGTTGGAGAAATTACTTTGAAATGCCGATGATTGGTGTTGTATCTGTGTTGTGTGGCAATGGTGTTATGTCATGGTGTATGCTGGAGAAATTGTATGTCATAGGATTCAGCAATACTGTGTATGCTATTTGAATTTCACCCTTACTTGAGATTTTTGCAAGAGAATTATTGCTGTGGAGAGTTATTGTTATTATTAATAATTATTATACTTGAGATGTGTCACGGGAGGGTTTGCTTAAGTAATAATTATCATTACGGGAGACTTGCTTTTGCGAGAGAGTTTTGAGATATTTCATGGGAGATTATTCAATAATTATTACAGATAATTATTCAAGGATAATTATACAATGAATTAATGGGAGAAGTCTTGTCTTAATTATTTGTTGAGTTTTTGTAACTTTGGAGAATATTTCAGTGATTCACGGGGATGAGTTTTGCTGAATCTTGATGAATCTGGTTGAATCTTGGTGAATTGTGTGGGATTTTGCTGAATTTTGTGCTGAATTTTTGGAGAATGGACAAGCATTAACATTGGTGATATTTTTTGTACTGATACTGATGATTTTGATGATAGCAATTTTTTTGGTGATTTTGTGATAATGATATTTCTGATACTGATTTTTTTTATACTAATACGTGGGTGTTTTAATGCTGTCAAGGGAGGTGAAATCTTTTTTGAATTTGGGAGGAACTAACAACACATTATTTTTAGTTTTTTTTCCTTTTTTTTATGAGTTCAGCAGATAATTGCTTGACATCTAGTGAGTTACGGGAGAGAGTTAACAGTGCCGTTGATTTTTCTTTTCTCCTTTTTTGGATGTTAGCCATAGCTGACACAAGTTTTTTTTTTACCATGGGTGAATTTGAATTGTTTTTTCTCTCCAGTTAGTGTGAAATAATTATCTCAGTTCGTGACTTAGAGTCATTGTTCGGGATGTGTTTGTGTTTTAGCTATTTGATGCTATAGAGAAATATATGGGAGAATTCTTGCATAGTTGGAATGCATACGTAATGGCACTACATTTTTTCTCTGGATATTTGTGTTCCAGAAATTGTGAGTTTTCTTGCACAATACCCTTGTTGTATTTGTGACAACTTTGTGAGAGATAGGAAACTTGGTTAAGTTTTCTAGTGGCCTATGTCGTAGTGCATATGGAGAAGTCTTTGCTTAGACACTGTGAGTTGGAGTTCTGTTATATGAGTTGTGGCACATTGGTGATTTTTTCTAGAATTTTCTAGACAGTTTTATTTGCCGAGTTTTTGCCCTTTTTTTTAGCAATTATGCTAAATGGAGAGAGTTTTTATAGTTTTGACTATAACATTGAGTTATTCTTTGGAGAATTGGAGTTATAATTGAGATATATTTGGAGTTATAATTGGAGGTATATATTATTTTGGAGTTATATTTTGAGATATAATATATGGGAGATATATTTTTTTGGCCATTTTTGATATTTGCCAATGTGATATGAGCTATGTTTAGTTCAATTATTTTGCAGCCATCTTTGTTGCAAATGGAGACACATATTGGAGATTATGGGGCAATATTTGTGAGTGAGTGAGTTAGATGCCTAGAGCACATTTTTTGGAGATATATTTTTGGAGCCTTGTTTTGTTCCACATGGAGTATTGGGGAAATAGAGGTAAATATTTTGTATTTGCCGAAATAGAGGTGATTATTCTCTATTCTTGGAGTGGTGTCTTTTTTTTTATTGACATGTGGCTATTGGAGAAATAAGAGAGAATAATATAAGGGGGTTGGTTATTAACCAAATGGAGGAAATATTTTTATAACCGGAGTGGTGTTATTATTAATATGGTGTCTCATAATGGAGTTGGAATTAATCTTTGGCGGGTGACCTTTTTTTTGTGGTTATGGGAGTTTTTTTCGAGACAAGAGAAGATTTCTGTGGTTCTCTTTTTTGGTTTCGTGACTATTTAGAGGCGAATGGCATTACTGCAATACGAGTCCTATGGAGATGTGTGCATTTGTTATGTTGACAAGTGTGTTATTTTGGAGGCATATAATTTGAGGCATATAATGTTGAGAGAATGAGTCTTTGAGACAGTCTTTGAACACATTAGTCATATCCTGGAGTTAATTCTGTGAAATGTGTCTGTTAGACGTTTTTTTTGAGAATCATGAGTTTCCAAACTTATGTGTCTGACTAGACAATTCTTATGCTGATGTTAGAGCATGCGTCCGCAGGCGATTTTTCTGCTGACAAGCGATGTGATGAGCCGTGTGCTGACTTTTTTCCTCTGATGGTGATAGATCAGAATTTTTTGCAATATCTGGAAATGTTGACAATAGCATTTCACGAAAGCGCATGTGTGAGAGTTTGCTTTCTGGCAAATTCCATAACTTTACATGGAGCATTTCTTGGGAAAAACGCGGGAGTTATGCATATTATACATGTATTATGTATTTTGTGATTGGGGAAATCTACTTGTGATTATCTTTTTTTTTTATTTTCTTCCTTTTCCTGTGAGAGATGTAATTTGGGGATTGAGCTTAAGTAACATTTCTTTTTGGACGGGAGATTTGATTTTACCGGGAGATGTAATTTTTTGGGGGTTGCTATTTACGTAAAAGGGAGTTTGACATTAAGTCTCATTGTAATTAATTATTGAGCAGTAAAAGGGGGTTTTGCTGTTAAAAGTTGGAGATTTTTACTGATTTTGTGGGTTGTTCAAATATCAGAGTTTGAGAGAACATTTTTGGGTCTGGGTGTGTTACGTGATTCTTTTTTTTTTTTTCCTTGAGTTCGTTACGAATTTTTCCTTTTTTTTTCTTGTGAGCACATTCGAGTTTGAAATGTGAGTGCAGAATTCCGTGGAGTTGCTGTGATTTCTGAGTTGTGTGTGTGCTGATGTGTGAGTTTGGAGAATTGAGTTGGAGAACTTGATGTTTTTTTTTTTCTTTGAGAGTTGTGATGATGACCTATGATTTAGTAATCTATTAGAGGGAGTTAATTGGGAGACGTTCAGTTAGTATTTCTGACCTTTTGAGATTATTGTTTGATAGAAGTAGTATGTCTGGGTTAGTTTTCTTGGATTGACCAAAGATCGACTGACATACTAACACACACCCAAAAAGGAAAAGTCGTTTCCCGACGCCAGCAAGACGTCCACCAGCCGTGAGGATGCTGCTGTGTTGCCCAGGGTGATTACAAGTATTACCATGATGGTGATCAAGAGAATTCTACAGCGTGTTTTTTGGGGATCTGCAGAAGCCGTGAGAAGTCTTCTACAATGAGGGAGGCATTCCGTCTTCCTACAGCTGCTACAGTCTGCTACAGGTGCAGCTACTTGCAGACAAGCGAAGAGGGATATTCAAGAAATGCAGAAAATATGAGAGAAAATGCGTCTTGTGTTATTGGGAGATAAAGCGTGATAAGACTTTATTTTATAATGCCAGAGACGTGCAGTTTTACTTATATTTTGTTTTAAGCCGGCCAGTGTTTTGTGTTATAAGCAATTTTGCTAGGCGGGGGCTAGCATATAAGGTGGCCGAGCTATCTGTAAGGCCTAGGGTTTTGATTAATAATATATTATCCATGTGTTCCCTGTGACCTATGGAATGTGGAGAACAGTGCAGAGGTAACGACCTGAGAGTAGCTGATGAATGAGTTTCTAGGGGTGGCGTGAGATAAAAGTGCTTAGTTCGACAAGTCAATGCACGACAGTTTATGAACTCTTCTCAAAGTGCCTTTGTGAAACTGGATGCAGCTAGAACCGTGAGGCGCTATCGAACTGTGTGTTCGTATGTGCGTGTGCGCCTCTTTCTGTTAAAAGTGTCATACCCAAGCCTATGGGGGGATTTTGAGAGGGCTTCAAGTCACAGGCAAGATGCCGTGGCATTCGCCGGGGGGAGTTTTTTGTTAACAGTGTTTAAGTGTCCGGTTGTTTGGGTAAATGTTGAAGTGCTTTAGCCAAAGGGGGAAAGGGTGGCTTGTTTGATATCTTGTAAGATGTTCCATTTTATTAACTTTGTCTTTAAACTTGTGTGTGTACTTACCGGGATGTGTTCTGTATCTTTAAAACAGACGGATCTGGAATGCCGGGGGGACAAAGAATTCCCAGAGGGGTGTAGACTTTTTTTGGTGACTAGACATTGTACTGTTTTTTGAGTTAGTCTGTAAGACTGGATTGCTTGATTGATTGATCTATTTATTCTTGTTAATAAACGTTAATGTTATAACGCAACTCTCTCATTTTCATTACCTGTTAAATGGAGAGAAAGAGTTGGAGAGAGAGAGAGAGAGGGATTGCCGAGAGAGAGAGAGAGAGAGAAAGGTTATGAGTAATGGGGTGTGTGGGTCTGCCTTCCGTTTCGTGTCCACGCTTACCTTATGAATAATGGGGGGAGAATCCCCCCAGTTACATATATATATATATATATATATATTATATATATATATATATATATATATATATATATATATATATATATATATATATATATATATATATATATATATATATATATATATATATATATATATATATATATATATATATATATATATATATATATATATATATATATATTATATATATATATATATAATATAATATATATATATATATATATATATATATATATATATATATATATATGCAATATAAAAACACTGTATCGTGCTTCTAAGAAATCAATAGAGGGATCCACAGTAATATCCTTGTTTATCTAGATATAATATATTTATACAAAGCTTAAAGCTTTCGTCCATCCTCCTGTGGACTTGATCACTAAGCAAATGAGACATGGTATTGGTGAAGAATTCCAAATAAACAAACAGACAAAGAACATTAACAAGGTTAAAAAATTCGAACAAGTCATTGGGTCGTTTGCCTTTTCATAATTCGCTGTGATCTACGGGGCGGGACAAAGCGCCGGTCTTCTTCCTGAATGACATCTTGACGGTCGTTAACCAAAAAGGTAGTTTGTAGATTAGGCTCTGGAACGGGCGAAGGATGGTTATTTACATTATCAGATTGAAGGAGGCTGTACACACTTCTGAAGTTCTTTATTCTGGCCCTTTTGCAAATTTCTTCACTCAAAAGTAAATTGTTCTGTATTCCAGTATTCCCCTCAAAGGTGTCATTCAAAGTGATGAGAGCTCCTTCCACAATTCTCCTAGTGGTCCTATCCGCACTCTTATAAATAACTTTTCCTCCCTTGAAGTCGATGGCATGATCGGAATCCCAAGTATGCTTGGCAATGGCGCTGTAAACGTTGCCCAAATGGCAAGGTGCAACATGTTCACGTTTCATCTGGTCCAGGGAACGACCGCTTTCACCAATATAGCATTTGTCACAATTTTTACATCCTATAGCATAGACTCCAACATCGGTGTCTGGTTTTCTGCAACTGTTTTTGATAATTTTCTTTTTAAGAGTATTAGGGTATTGGAAAACTACGCTATATATATATTCATGTCTTTCTTTTCTAAGATTATTGGAAACTTTTTTCAGGTCATGATTATAAGGAAGGGGAAGGCATTTAAAATTAGCAGTCGAACAGCGTTCCCTTGGATTATAAAACATACTTCTGGCTCTAGAAAGACATCTGTCGATAAAAAAACTTGGGGTAACATAACTTATTGAAACTCGTAGTCAAGAATTGAATTTCCTGGTCAATGAAACTAGGGTCACAAACTCGAAAAGCGCTAAAAAATAAATTCGTCAGAACGTTGCGTTTGATTTTCTCGTCATGATATGAATAAAAATGTATGTACGTATTTGTGTGAGTACTTTTCCTGAAAACAGAGAATTTAAAAGACTTATTTACATCATCCCTGTGAACAACCAAGTCTAAAAATGGCAGACGCTTGTCGACTTCCCTTTCCACTGTAAACGTGATGGATGGAAGAAAACTATTCAGTTGTAAAAGAAGCTGATCAAAACTTTCGGCATCGTCCTTAAAAACAATAAAGATATCGTCAACATATCTTACCCATATAAAAGGTTTCAAATCATCTGGAAGTTTGTCCACAAAAAGTATTTCAAAAATTCCATACAAAGATTAGCTAAAACAGGCGACAACGAGGATCCCATAGCAACCCCTGCTTTTTGTTGATAGAAATCTCCTTCAAACTCAAATATGGTGGATTCTACACACGTCTTTATAAGCTCACAAAACATATTAATATGAATAGGTGGCGTGGATTTTCCTTCTTCGGCAATTTTGACCAAATTAGTTAGAACAAAATCAAGAGGCACATTAGTGAATAAGGAGACGATGTCCAGACACTACTACATTATTATGTTTTAAGATTATGTTTAAGATGGGAGCTAGATATATTACCCACTAAGTCACCCAAAACCTCTGCCAACCAAGAGGTCAAATCAGCCTGAGGAGTATTGCAGTTTGGCTACAATGGGTCCCTCAAATGGGATGCCCTCCTTGTGGATTTTTGGAAGACCATAGAAATAACTAAACGAGGGTAGTTTTCTTGTCAATTTACTGAGAATAACCTCTTTCATTTCTCTGGTAATGTTACCTTTTATAATGTCCTTAATTTTCTTGTTAAACGTGGCCTGAATGTCAGAAATGGACGGAGCTACAGAAATCTTGTTGTAAGTATTAGCGTCGCTGAGCAATCTAACTGCCTTAATAAGGTAATCTGTCCTACTCATAACCACCACACATCCCCCCTTGTCGGCCTTAGATATTTTAATGTCAGATTTGTTTTTTAGTCTGTGAAGAGCTTCTAAAAGACGTTTAGGAAGATGTACTGTTTTTTCCTCAAACGAACTGAATAAAATCCCTTTGACGAAATCCATGTTAAAGTCTGAATTTTTAAAATTGAACAAATTGATATTTCCAATTCCTTTTATAAAATCCATATCTTCCATCCCCAAAGAAAAATTAAGACCCAGGCTCAAAAGAATTTTGCAGTCCTCATCTAGGTTAACTTCAGTTAAAACTTTTATATTGTCTGAGTTATAACATTTATTCCAAGGTGACATTTTACATAAGTTCAGTAATTTCCCATTAAGTGATCTTTGGTGTTGCATAGATTTGCGAAAAGCTACTTCACCTGCGCAAGTAAGGATCCAGTTGAAATCGATATTGGGGTTAATATCCAAAAACGTATCACGCAGTAAATTCCTCTGGTGACGGAGCTCCAAGAATAATTCTTCTTTTCTAAAAACAGCAAGTCGAATCTGGTCTTCAAGAAAAAGTATTTTGTACTTGGGAAATGGCTCTCCTGAAAAAGATTCTCTGTGCATCCAACCAAACATCTTAGGCATGACTTGTTCCGTTACACAATCCCGAAGAAACTTTATCTGATTCTTAATCCTTTGTACGGAAATGCATCTTCTTTCGTAGAGGCGATAGTCCAAAAGTAATTCTTCACCAAGTATCTGTCGAATGTAGTTTCCAACGAAATTGGTCATATTGGTGTGGTGGATGTTGAACGTGGATGTAACAATGCAATATAAAAACACTGTATCGTGCTTCTAAGAAATCAATAGAGGGATCCACAGTAATATCCTTGTTTATCTAGATATAATATATTTATACAAAGCTTAGGAGAATTGTGGAAGGAGCTCTCATCACTTTGAATGACACCTTTGAGGGGAATACTGGAATACAGAACAATTTACTTTTGAGTGAAGAAATTTGCAAAAGGGCCAGAATAAAGAACTTCAGAAATGTGTACAGCCTCCTTCAATCTGATAATGTAAATAACCATCCTTCGCCCGTTCCTGAGCCTAATCTACAAACTACCTTTTTGGTTAACGACCGTCAAGATGTCATTCAGGAAGAAGACCGGCGCTTTGTCCCGCCCCGTAGATCACAGCGAATTATGAAAAGGCAAACGACCCAATGACTTGTTCGAATTTTTTAACCTTGTTAATGTTCTTTGTCTGTTTGTTTATTTGGAATTCTTCACCAATACCATGTCTCATTTGCTTAGTGATCAAGTCCACAGGAGGATGGACGAAAGCTTTAAGCTTTGTATAAAATATATTATATCTAACAAACAAGGATATTACTGTGGATCCCTCTATTGATATAAATATATATATATATTATATAATAGTATATATATATATATATATATATATATATATATATATATATAAACCCGATGCTTAACTATAATTCATTGTAAAATGACATTATTTTCGAAGGTTTAATGAGTCACTTATAATCTGTAGTGCTTTTTATTTGAACAAGTATACGCCTATATGTCTCACTTGTGTAAAGTGTGTTAATAACAAATTAAAATATGCTTCGAGCCATCAGAATTTCATTGCTTTAACACGAGTAAGTCTTTATCAGAGATGTTTACCAAGTAACAAAGGCATAATGAAATGTAAAAATTATATCTTAAAAAAAAAAAGTTAGGTAATCAGTGCAGTGGAAACTAACACGAGAAATATATTTGAGATTGTTGTTGCATTGGCTACTTTTACGAAACTCTGATCAAGGTTAGGTTATTATCACTTTACCAACCTGTTATCTTATAGGTCTCATTAGCATCAGAAACTTTAATTACTTGTTTTCTTTTTTTTCTTTTTTTTGCTGGACACTTGGCAAAATGTAGAAATAATTAAAAAAAGCTGGGAGAGTCCAGGATTTCTAGGGTCGTCAACGCCATGATACTGTCCTCCTGTAAAGATAAAAGTTTCTGTATAATAGTTGGAATAGATAGATTAATACAAACATCGATTGAAAAGCCAATACTACCTGTGATAAATTATGCTGCAGTTGTATGTAGTTATGTGTGTGTGTGAGAGAGAGAGAGAGAGAGAGAGAGAGAGAGAGAGATCTAACGATGTGACCGGTCCAGAAATACCTGCTGACACAGTCCATGAAAAAAATAACAATGACATAGTAAAAGAAAAAAGAAAGGGAATTACGATGGACTTCAGGTTTAACCTACGACAAAACGATCATTTAAAAATTAAAGTGAATCATTGAGCAATAAATGAAAGCGGGAAATTTCACATTTCTTGTTTTGAATGGCTTGATCAACTGTCAGTTTCTGTGTTTTAGATTAGAAAGTGATAAATCTTAGTTGGTTCAATTCTTAGGGGTAGGAATTACATTAAACTTGAAACTGAAGAGGAGCAATGAGGTTGTGTTGTACCTAAAAAAAAAAAGAATGAAAATAAATATTCAGGAAGTAATTCCGATGGAAAAATAAAGGCCCATCTTGGAATGCATTTCATAATACAATCTATGTAAGCCTATATGTAGCAGCCGGAAAACAGGCATAATTTTAGATGCTAAGAAAATCTTAAGGAAACGGAGTAAGTGGATAATCGTGATAAGTGTAACCAGGAATTCTACCTTAGGAAAAGCCAGTTCATCCTCAACTATCCATCAAAGAGCCTCAAGTCACAATCTATGACCAGGGTACACAGCACTTCCATTTGCCGAAGCATCCACTTTTAAAACTGTCATGGTCGGCAGGGCAATTAATTGAACAAAAGCCGCCCTTGTCAGTACACC
>NC_061096.1:64217601-64220788 GCF_015104395.2 Macrobrachium nipponense
TGGAATAATTTTTCAAATCTGTCAGGCATTTTCTTTGGATGACAGAATCCCAGATAGGACAGGCGACCAGACATCGAATATGAGAAACCCAGCAATTACTCACCATTATTGCAATTGCAGTCTATGATTTTCAAGTTGCTTTTTTTTACTTTTCCTTCATGCCTGTTCGGAGTCATGGCACACTTTCCAAGCAAGCATTGCGCCATGCTTTTACACCGCCCTGCAATATAGAAGCTGAAGCATTCCTTAACTCAGCGAGAACTTTGCATTCTTGCTCATGTCCTTGTGAAGTCGACAAAGAATTTGAATTTCGCGGCCAATTCTGCTTGAAGCCCAGAGGCTTGAAGGGTCTTGCAGATGCGCGTAAAAGCGAGAAGAAAAAAATGTATCAAGAAATATCCAAAGACACGATTTCATGGCGTCCTTCCTTAACTAAATTGCCCCAATTTTACTTTCCGTCGGTTGACGTACTCTCTGGTGCAAGAGAGAGAGAGAAAAAAAAAAAAGGGGGGGGGGGGGGACGTCAAGTGGGGACGTGCCGGGGCATAAATTTCGGCGAAATTTGAGGTCCTTCCTCAGAAAATGCCATTGCTCGTTCATTTTCTAAGACAGTATCGAGTGGTGAATACTTTGCTCTCGAACAGCTGTAAACCATTAGTGTCACAGAGTAATGGCATTTAATTTCATCTTGAATTATTCATTCTTCTGATGAACTTTGTCTCAAGTGACGAGTTATGAGAAGATAGGGTCAGCCAAATAGCTTTAATTCAGGCATATAGCAGAAATTATAGTAAAAAAGGAAATAATGGTCAGGCGAGACTTAAAAATCCCGGAAGTAATTCTGGTCTTATACAACAGTTACCCTAATAGCATCCATTATATAATTTTATGTCTAAATAACTACCTTCTGTTGATGTGCGTATTATGAGTTATGTATTGGTATAACCATAATTTCCTTAGGAATTCCACAAAAGAGGTTACAGTAATGAGGACAGGATTTTTACCCATGGGTAACTTTATCTAAGAAAGAATTTTCTGCAATACGCAACCATGCAATAAATGTAAACATAACATTCAGTACAATGATTTTAAAATCTTATCACAAGCAATAGATAACCGGTCATTACCCATTCTCGAGTCCCTCTTCATTAAACAATTGTCCCCAACCCTCAACAACCATTCAACTGCTGTACAACTGAACATGACTTAATAGACCATTCGCCCTTTCTACCTTCTCGCCTTTGTATTTGGCTCTCCCCTTTTGTCAAAAATAAATAATACTTATTCAGTCTTATCTATACTTCTGTACCGGTGAGTTCTCGTTTCGCTATTTTTTGCTTTGTGTCCGCCTTTATATATATATATATATATATATATATATATATATATAGTATATATATATATATATATATATATATATATATATAAAGGCGGATACAAAGCAAAAAATAGCGAAACGAGAGCTCACCGGTACAGAGTATAGATAAGACTGAATAAGTAGTTATTTATTTTTGAACAAAAAAGGGGAGATCCCAAAAGAAAAAAACAAAAACAACAATCATATTAATATAATATATATATATCTCTACCTATGATATAAATCTATATATATCTATCTATCAGACTATAACTCATATTCTATCTATATATATATAATATCTATATATTATATATTATCTATATACATATTATGGATTTGGGAGAGCCAATATTATCATATATATATATATAGAATAATATAATATATATATATATCATATATATATATATATATATATATATATATATATACATATATATATATATATATATATATATATATATATATATATATGTTTTTTTAATGTTTAATTTTTTTCTCCTTTTGTAATCATATACAAAAAATTTTTTGCCTGTTAGGATTCAATATTTTTCTCCTGTCTTTAGTAATAATGTAATTTTCTTAGTTGTTCACGTGTGGTTTGTGTTTTTAAGTGTTTTGTTTGTTTATTTATTTTGAAAGTGTCATTGTACTTAGTAGCTTTGCTTTTTACTGTTGATCTCTTATTCAATTAGTTACCGTCTTACTTTTATATAAAATTCGAATTTCACTGATATATTTTTAATTAATCTATATAATTCTTTTAAAAATGCATAATTTATTACTGTGCCCCATTTTAGTCTGATTTAATGTACAGAATTTTAATTTTTTCCTTGTTTTTAACCCTGAAGATGGGATTTGTATCCCGAAACATAGGCGTTGGATAAAAATAAAGTTTTAACAAAAAATGCTGAAGTTTCTGCTGGCCATACTCTTTTTATTATATATATGTTATATATATATATATATATATATATATATATATATATATATATATATATATGTATATATATATATTCACACATATTCAAGTGAATTGTATGAAACTCTTACATGTTAAATATATTAATTATCATACCTTGTATATCATCACTCTTTAACGTATCTCATTTTCCTTCGATCCAGTAATCTCTCTCTCTCTCTCTCTCTCTCTCTCTCTCTCTCTCTCTCTCTCTCTCTCTCTCTCTCAACTTTAATTATAGCATTTATGTGGACCTCGGTGGTTGTTTAGTTTAACCTCGTGAACTTTAGAAAAAAATTAATTGCTCTCCGGAACAACATATATCACCCAAAAACATTTCTTTTGTATTTCAAATTTGTTTTTATGACTGCAGTTTTTCTTTATGTGTTTTAATATGTTTTCTGTTAGTAATTTTTTATTTAGTGTAAATATTTATTATTGGGATTAGGTGAATGGTGTAATGTTCCTTACTGACTCCTTCCAATTCATTAATGCACTAGGTCTATATTTAAAACCTACTCATTTCTCTATGAAATAGTAAGCGATGCGAATTAGATCTCACGAAAGTGCACATGCGCATGCGCGGACGGGTGTGACGTCACATGTTATTCTTCCCTGGGGGATGAGAACGAGTGGATGTAGGGTAGGATGTTGGTCCTCAAACTTTTTTTGGCCCATGTTCCCTCTCACCACATGTCAGAATGTAATGTCATTCTCTCTCTCTCTCTCTCCAAAATTGTCTGCCTCAAAAGGTGCATTGCAAATAATATGCAACTAAATACTAACACAAAACACACAAGCTAGCGGAGAGAAAGCCCAGCGTGACCTCTCAGAAAGTGCGGAATGCACACTGCGTTTTGTGTGGT
>NC_061096.1:64221288-64241288 GCF_015104395.2 Macrobrachium nipponense
CTGAACGCTGAATAAGGTGGTGATTGAATTACCCGTAAAAGATTCCGGGAAATGGATGGTAATTGAATAAAGAGAAGAAGTGATTCTGGGAATCACCAGGATCCGTGAAGTCCCTCCCTTTCAGCGGCGCCTTTCATGTTTCGCTTTATTCCGGTGTTTATCGCGGAGGTTGAATTCATAAGTTGTATTTTTTATTTGGATTTCATGTCTTTCAATAGACAATACCACAGGTATAATAACTGCAAGAGATCAATAAGTCTTGAAGTAATTCAAGGAATATATATTCAAATCATATTGAGGAAATTTCTCCAAAAAGTTTAGATTAAACGAAAATGATTAGTCTTTTATACAATCGGCTTTCAGAATGTGGAATAAACAACCTGTCCCAGTATTGATTGCAGTTATACCGCTGCACTCAATGTAGAATGTTGTTACTATGCTTATTTATCTTATTCTTTGGAGTTTGACCTTCGAAGATGCTTAATTAAACCACGACAGGAAACGGAAGTTCTAAGGATTCCTGGTTATCTCATTCCATAAATCAACGCCCTAGTTATCTCACTCCATAAATC
Source organism: Macrobrachium nipponense (assembly GCF_015104395.2). Taxonomy (NCBI): domain Eukaryota; kingdom Metazoa; phylum Arthropoda; class Malacostraca; order Decapoda; family Palaemonidae; genus Macrobrachium; species Macrobrachium nipponense. The sequence continues at coordinate 64,221,861 of NC_061096.1, forward strand.
AACGCTTTGAAGTATATGACAGACCTGAGTGTTGATCGTGGCGCAATTGTTGACAATGAGGTATATTATGCCAACAGAATGACATAAATTCTACTCATTACAAGGTGCAGTTCTTTATCGATTAATCAAATACCTTTAACGTGAAGCATTTTTATTTTAATCTTTGTTTTTCTGATATTTCATGTAGCCTTTTGTTTATGTTGCGAAATAAGTGAAGAGATGAAGTGATATATCCATGGCGGGAAACTGAATCCAATTTAATACAGTGAAAGGTTTTCAGCTTATTGAATGATAAGTTTTTCATAATAATAATAATAATAATAATAATAATAATAATAATAATAATAATAATAATAATAATAATAATAATAATAATAATAATAATAATAATAATAATAATAATAATAATAATAATGTCTTTTAAAGTTCATTAAGCGTCTCTCGACTTGCAAACTTGAATTCATTAAACACCCGGACCCAATATTTCTTAAAAATATGGTTGGAAGTCTTCGTCCTAAACCGACACTAATTAAGTAAGCAAATCACTTGAGATTCTGCGCAACTTGCATATCGGAAAACGAGCAAAATAGTCTTCTAATGAGCTGCGTCTTTTTTTTTTTTTATTCAATGGCCTGGAAAATGAAGAAATAAGTTCTTTAGTATTTGAGGATGTTTTTCTTGTGCTTGTTATCATATTTATAATTTGCTTGATGAATGTGTCGATACATTTGTTTTAATCTGTTATGTTACTGTTGACATTTTGTCTTCGAAATGCTCAGTGTTTTTTTGTTTTTGTTTTTCCTTACACATTTATGTATATTATATATTTCTAACATTATATATTTCTAAGTCTGATATTTTTCTTGTGTTTGTTAACATAGTTGTACTTTGCTTGAGAAATGTGTAGATATATATTTTAAACAGCTGTGTCTCTCCTAATCTATTTTCTTTCCATTGCCCATTATTCATCTCTTTATACATATTATTTATATATCATACAAAATTATATATAAATATATATATATATATATATATATATATATATATATATATATATATATATATATATATATATATAATATATATATATATATATATATATGTATGAATGTGTGTGAGTGTGTATGAAATTTTTTCTATAAAAGAGAGTTGTTCGTTCATGTAAGGAAGACATTAACGAACTGTAAATATATATTTCAATACCTCATAATTTTCATGTGTTGAAGATTAAAATCTCTTGTCAATAGATATTTTATGTATAAAAATACTCGGCCATAATTATGTTACATTTATAGTAAAACGTTACTTGAATCGTATATAGCATATAAACTACATTGTTAAATAATATAATGTAAACATCAGAAAAATGGCCAATTTTTACCAGGAATCATTTTATACACACACACACACACACGTATTTTCCCAGGTTCAATGAAACTCGCTTATAATCTGCAGTGCTTTGTATTTAAACAATTATACGCCTACATGTCTCACTTGTGTAAAGTGCGTTAATAACAAATTAAAAGATACTTCAAGCCATAAGAATTTCAATGCTTTAACACGAGTAACCTTTATCAGAGATGTTTACTAAGTAACAAAGGCATAATGAAATGTAAACATTAGAACTTGACTAAAAAGGTTAGGTAATTCAATGGGATGGAAACTAACACGAGAAATATATTGAGATTGTTGTTGCAATGGCTACTTTTACGAAACTCTGATCAAGGTTAGGTTATTATAACCTTATCAGCCTGCTGTCTTTTAGGTACCTCATTAGCATCAGAAACTTTGATGGACATGAATTACTTATTTTTTTTTTTTTAAGAATTTTTTGTATTATTTTTTATGTTTTGCTGGACACTTGGCAAAAAGTAGAAACAATTACAAGAGCTGGGAGAGTCCTGAATTTCTAGGGTCGTCAACGCCAGAGTCTGTCCTCCTGTAGAGATGAAAATGTTTCTGTTTAAAATGATAAAATAGATAGATTAATGTCAACAACGACTGGCAAAAGAATATTACCAAATGGCATATTTTCAAAAACAAAATCTGTGATAAATTATGCTGCAGTTGTCATATTTGTAATTGAGAGAGAGAGAGAGAGATAGAGAAGAGAGAGAGAGAGATAGAGAGAGAGCGAATAGGAGAGAGAGAGAGAGAGAGAGAGAATTGAAGATGTAGCTTGAACCAGAAATGCCTGCGGACAGAGTTTATGTAAATATAACAATGGCAGATTTTAGTATATAAAAAAAACAGGAATTTTCACTCTAGTTTTACGCAATGACAATACTATATATAAAAAAGTCATGGAACAAAAATTGAAAGTAGGAAGTTTCTATTTTTCTTTTCAGCGATTTGATTATCAGTTTTTATCTTCGAGACCAGAAAACTGTCAATTCTTAGATGGTTCAGGCCTGAGAGGTAGGGAATTACTTTGAAATTAAAAAGTAACAGAGGAGTAATAAGGTATTATGCCTAAGAAGGAAGGATGAAAATAAGTAGGAAGAAGTAATTCTGATGGAAAAATAAAGGGCCATTTTTACCTGTATTTCAAAAGAAACATACTGTAAACTTATATGTAGAAGCAAGAAACCAAGTATGATTTTAGATTGTAAGAATTTTTTGTGAGGAGTATAAATGTATAAATGCCGATTTTTGTATTAGAAGCTATATATATATATATATATATATATATAGTATATATATATATATATATATATATGGTATATATATATATATATATATATATTATATATATATATATATTATATTATATATATATATATATATATATATATATATATATAGATATATTTATAAATATATATATATATATATATATATATATATATATATCTATATATATATATATATAGATATAATATGATATATATATATATATATATACTATAAATATATATATATTATCTATATATTATATAATATATCATATATATATATATTATATACATATATATCCTATATATATATATATATATAGCTATATATAATATATATATTATATATTTATAATTATATATATATATTATAAATAATATATATATATATATATTATATATATTATATATTATATATATTATATTATATATAATATATATATATATATATATTACTATATATTATATATATATATCTATATATATATATCTATATATATTATTATATATATACTATATATATATATATTCATATATATATCTATATATATATATATAAAATTTTTTTTTTTTTTTTGTATATATATATATATATATATATATATATATATCTAATAAAAGGAGCCCATAAAAACACCAAAATATGAGAGAAAAGTACTATATTTCAGAGACTGCTGTCTCTCTCTTCAGGTATATATACCTGAAGAGAGAGACAGCAGTCTCTGAAATATAGTACTTTTCTCTCTATATTTTGGTGTTTTTATGGGCTCCTTTTATTAGATGGAATTCTGTTGTAACAGAACATTTTTAACCAGTCATATATATATATATATATATATATATATATATATATATATATATATATATATATATATATATATATATATATAGTATATATATATATATATATATATATATATATATATATATATATATATATATATATATATATATATATATATTTAACATGTATGTATACGAATAATGGTCACTTGCGTGCGTATGCTGTAGATGTATGCAGAAAACTTACTTTATTATTATCCACTGTAAAAAAATACATTAAAAAATGCAGCTTAGAGGATTTTTTTTTTTTCTTTTAGCCTAGTTATTTGGCGAAGTGGAAGCCGACTGACGTAACCTTCATTTACCACTGGACAGAGAAGACGACACAAAGACGGATAGTAAAAAAAAAAGGAAGATGAGATTCAGGGTAACGGAAGGATTAGATCTGGGAGGTTGGAAGGTTATAAAGAGAATCAAGATAAGAGTAACCCATAACTCTTACCTTAGGAAAAGCAAGTGCATCATCGACTATCCGTTGATTGGTATACAGCAACTCCACTTGCCGAAGCATCCTTTCTTATAACTCTTAGTGCCGGGAGGGCAGTTCAGTAAGCATTCACCGCCATTAGCAGTACACCATTTCTTGGGCTTGCAGTAAGCACAACACCATTTGGCAGTTTGCGCGCAATAAAACACAGGTGGGTAATTGGCGTTGGTGCACAGAGCTGCCCAGTAGCCCAGGTACCATCTCCGGCATTTCCGGTCGCTGCAGGATGGGCCTGTAAGGAGAAAGCGGGTATTGAGTGATGTACTTTCCCTTCGTTTGGCAACTTTGCAAGAGACCAACGAATCACCGTTTAATATACGCAACTGGGGGAACTCAGAGTCGCAGCAGCTGGTGGCCTATATAGAGCACAGCGTTAAGGACACAGGTATCTACAATAATGCTACAGAAAGACCTTATTGCTTTTTTTACTCATTTAAGTGTATTCGGGTGTAAATTCCGTGAAGCAAACCTAACGTGCGTTTTCTGATTGTTCCTTTTTTCTCTTTGTAACAAAGAGGTCAGTTTGATTACGAAAATATATCAATATATTGTTACTGTCAAGAACATGCAGGTGGAAATGTCAGAGACAGATCTTTATAATGCAATAATCGTTCAAGTCCTTTTCTCGCCCCCCCCAGGGGCTCTAGCATATTTCTAAGTATGCTGTGCAGCTCTCAAGCCAGACCATTTCTTACTAAATGAAATCAGCGAAAAAGGATGCCTTACTTCGACTTTGAACAAGGAACTCTTGCGCCCACGAATTTGAGACGTCACGCGCTGGGTGAAAGGGAAGGTTGGCTGACAGATCTTTGGCCTCCGGATCGTTTAGGTACTCTTCTTCCTCTTCATCATTTTCTTCTTCTTCGTCTTCCTCTTCGTCAATAAGATTATTCCTGGAATTTTTCAATTCACCTTCAGCCGTTTCTTTAACTACTTCATTTTGATCTGTATCAGCAGCAACTGACAGGAACTGAAATCAAAATACTAACATGAGTTTGTCACAAAGAAACTCGATTTTTTTTAATTCCTGCCCGACGATCGGATAGGAAGAATCGCTCACATTAGAGGTATGAATGTTAATGAAGACCTCTTTTCAGAGTAGTGTAACTGAACGGAACTAATACACACACTCTTATCTGCCTATCTATTTACCTACACACACGCACACTCATTAGATATATATATATATATATAATATAATATATCTATACTATATTATATAATATATATATACACATATATATATGTATATATATATATTAATATATATATATATTATATAATATATATATATATATATATATATATATATATATATGTGTGTGTGTGTGTGTGTGTGTGTGTGTGTGTGTAAAGTTTACTTAGAAAAAAAATGTGCTATTGGAATATTGGAATATAATGAGTTCTCATGGCTCACCGCACATATGGCGACCAAGAAGAGAAGAAAGGGTCGGTTCATCTTGAGGCAGTCAATCAATAACTGGAAAAAGTCAGTAAATATATTGTTAAAGCGTATCACAGGAAAACGTATTCACACATTTTACCAACATTCATGTATTAAAATGTTCTTCACTCAATCCCTCACTGAGCGTATGTAAACAAACGCTATTCCATAAAAATTACATTTCACTCGCTTTCTGGAAAGAGCCGTGGAACTGTCACTCTTTTATGAATTGATTTACTCTATTTTTTCTTGTATCTAAATTATATGGTTCTATTTGATTACAATTGCTTTTTCTCTCTTCCAGGGCAGTTTGTTTGAGACAGTTATCTTCTATAAAATCTATAGACAAGTATGTGTATTCTTAATGTTATAATTTTCTAGTTTGCTCTGTATGCTCACAAAATACCAAGAAAAATGAATTGTGAAGTTATAAATTTCTGTTAAATCTGAGGACCTTATCTCCACTGTTCTTTCTAGTCTACGTTTTCATTTCATATTTGCGGACAAATATAAGAAATTTTTACGTGAAATATAAATATATTTTCAAAGATTCAATCTATTTAACACTGTTCAGTTTTGAGAGGAAGATCTCTGAGGTTTTGAAAGTAGACATTAATCAATGGAGATTTGGCGTAGCACCAACACAGACGCATATATGTTGAAACTGGTCCTAAATTTGGTAAAAGTCTGAAAATGACACAACTTTAAATTTCGCAATCTTTCTTAAGTAGTAAGATAAACACAGACACTTATTAAACGCATGATATCTGATTGCCCATTAATGCATACACGAATATAGGCATATTAATCAAGAAAACTTACTTGAACTTTCATCGAAAATATAGAGTGGTAACCTGACAGGTATCACAAACCTGTTCAAGAAGAAGTCCTCTTCTCCAAGTACGAATGAAATTTAGGCGGTTGTTAACTTTTGATGATGGTAAATCTTACCTTGAAACGTAGCTTATATATAAACTCATTTAAGGAGAAACTTTTGATCACATCGTATGAAAAGGATATTTATCAAATTTTTGGTTTGCAGTCTTGACTTATCTGTTGAGAAAAGGGACTTTCGAGTGAGGAAGAATCCCACTGGAACATTACCTGGCCAAAGGGAAACTGAAAACCAGGTCTGTGTTCAGAGCTGATTTATATCTCATTAGTTGCGCGTAAGCAAATGTCCAGCTCAAGACGGCCAAGCAATTAGCATTTCTGTACGCGTATAACGAGCGTCGGTTAGTATTACTAAAAACTGATGATGCGTTGGCAGAGTGGAATTGGGAATAGTTATATTTACTGGGAAGGTTAGGACAAATACACATTACTTATATATATATTACACACACACGCACACACACACACACACACACACACACATATATATATATATATATATATATATATATATATATATATATATAATATATATATATATATATATATATATATATATATATATATATATATATATATATATATATATATATATATATATATATATATATATATATATATATATATATATATATATATATATATATATATATATATATATATATATATATATATATATATATATATATATATATATATATATAAGATGAGGATTAATTGTTCTAGTGATATATGTTAATATCATAATTTTTGTTTTTTTACTATATTTTTTCTTTCATTTGATATAACAGTTGCTAGATTATTATATCCTCATTACTTAATGTAAATTGTAATCATGATAGTTAATATATTACATATATCTTGAGGTGGAATGGGCTTTATTAATCTCATCTTCAAATAAACTGGGAGTTATTACTTCGCTGCTGGAACGTAACTGAGTGATATGTTATTTTGATCGGCGTTTTATGAAGTAACCGAGAGATTAATCTTCAGGCTGTTCTGTTATTACACGTGGAAAGCTAATTGGCAAAGAACACAGGTTTTATTGGTGTATTAGTAAGACCCAATAATTTTCATATATATATTAGGTTTGATTTCCTGTAAGAACTACGAATTAAGAAAACTTTAATTTCTTTTATGGCGTCAGTGAATCGGCTCTCTCTCTCTCTCTCTCTCTCTCTCTCTCTCTCTCTCTCTCTATCTGTTTCCTGCTTTGATAGCATTCCTGAAGGGTACCTCCACGCCAGGAACTGGAATGCGATGCAGTACTATATTCCAAGATTTTGCGAACCTGAAAAGTGAAATGGCATTAGAATAACAGCATCCCTTACAGGAAGATCTTATGTCAGGAGATACTATAAGTTTATAAGCCTTTTCCATTGAATTTATTAGCTTCAGGTGTGTTTATAAGGGTAGATACTTTGTAGAGGCATACAGAGAAGGTTTCTTTGAGATCGACCTTTTTTGCTTTGGTAAGGTTTCTTTTTTTTTTTTCTACAGAAGGACCTTGGGAGTGTTCTGTGCCTTACAGGTTTATAAGGGGAGTATTTCCTTGAGACAAACCACTTTAGATGTAAATACATATTTTTTTCTCCTTTGATGTTTAAGTAAGATGGGTTTTTATACGGTATTTCTTTCATGTTTTAGTTAGAAATCTACCAGGCTGATCCCTGTGGGTTCTTGTAAGTGTTATTCTTATAGGGAATTGGTCAAGCTTGCTTTAAGGAGGATGTAATTCTTCTTAAAGTACTCTGCTCTATTTTATTGCAACTTTTGTAGGTTTTATCGTTATTTGTTATCGTATTTCCATTTGCTTATAATTTTCCTTTTTGTTTAATTTTTTAAATTATAATTTTAAATACTGCAAGCTAATGGATTTTAAGGTATCGAACGCATATAGTATAATAATAATTACAATATTGATAATATATGTATGCGGAGTACACTTTCAAACAAGCGGCAGTGAATATTACTGTTGCATCAGCTGCGCTCAACTTCTTTCAACTTTTGCTCTCTCTTATGATTGCTTCTTCTCTCATTTTATATTGTGCCAGCAACTCTCCTGTGTTTTTAATCCTTTCTTCAATCGGCAAGTAAACATTCGTTGTTGGGAATTACTTCATTTAAAAGAATGTAATATGTTGTCAAGTTATTCAAGAGGTAATATAAGTGCTACATAATATAATATATGGAACGTTATTCCATATATAAAAACTAAAACTATGATTAATTAAAACCAGTGACCCAAGAGGTCAACCAGTTTGCTTGCAGGAATGTGATCAGACCAGATATGATAAAGTAGGCTAAGATGACGTGTTGTAATCAGTCAGTGTCTAGTTGCCGTCATCTGTGGTCATTCATTTGTTTTGTAAACTGTAGTCCAAGCTTCCTGCTTGAGACAACCACCGTGACCTGTAGCTCAAACGGCCTACGTGACTTGTAATCTATGTCATCTGTGTGTATGTTTGTATGTTTGAGCTACTGTCTGCTTCCTTTATGATTTGTAAACCAGACTGTAAGTCAAAATTCAATCAGCCATCATCATTAGAAGACCTGTCCAATTTTATCTGATCTTCATCATGTAGTCTCAGAAAATAGATATATTTTTTATACTCTATGTTTTCTACTAGAAACCTCACATCAGAAAGAAGATACTGAATGAACTTAGAAATTATCATCATGCATTGAAACATCTCCGTCGTCATAACCAAAGAAGATGCTGACTTCATAAATTATCATCGAAATCCAAGACACTCCAATGAGTATGGGAAGTCATAACAAACCGACCTTAGCGTAAAATTATCGCAGGTCTAAATAACCTCACAGGGCGCCTTATTATACAAAGGCATCAGCCCCATATATTGGTGGCAGCCCTATATATTGGTGGCAGCCTACAACAAAAACTCTTCAACGTCTTCCGAAGAATAATGAATAATGTATCATATCAGAAGTCAACGACGGCAAAAACAAGAGATTCTTCAAGTAACTTAGTATCATCGTTTAGTGAGCGTCTCCAGCAGTGCATACCTTCAAGAAACAAACCTGATGTGTCTGCTTCCTATGGCAGCGCAAGCTTCGTCCTAACCGTAAGAGATGTCTCATTAGAATCATTCAAGAAAACATCATTGTTTATTGAGCGTTTCCAGCACTTCAAGAAACAAACCGGACGCGTCTGCAGCATCGGATCTTCAAGGAAGAATCATCCAACAAACAAACAACGTGCACGGGGGAAACTCAAGCCAAAACCAGGGTCATCCGCTAAACAGAAAAGCGACACCAAGGCCGTGTCGTTATCGAAACGCCGTGACTTCCCACAAAATCAAGCTAAGTACAATCTTTTTTATTCATTTGGAGTAACTGAGTGTTTCCTTTGCGGGTCGAATTTCGATGTTCCTGTGGCTGAAGTTACGAGACATTGTTAATCTTACTTTTTACAGAAATTATCTACATCATTGGGACTTCGCTACTGCGAGTTTTTATCTTCGAGTTTCTGTTTCCAGAATTTCCCCTGAAATATCATAATCATATACTGTTTTAGTTTTATCATTTTGGGTAATTATTAATTCTGTACGTAACAAATCATATTAATCATTGAATATGCGTTTAAGCAGTGGACGTCTGTATTTATACAGATGCATGGATAGGGTCTTTAGGCACCCGTAGAAATCTGGATAAAATAGAGGTAGCACTATTTTGGGTCAGGACAATAAAGGCTCCTTTGCAAGGTCCCGATGGCAGTTTTAGCCTTGAGTTTTTTTTAGTTATATGCGTAAAAATCGAATCTCAATGACTCAATATGTCTGTAAAAAACTTTCATTAGGTTAACATACTTAACATTCATATAAACAAATTAACAAAATATGTCTAAATGTGCTGACCTAGATCCTTCACTATTTCAAATTTTAGCAAAGAATGAAAGTAAACCACAGCAAGTACATATAGTTAATAATAACGCAGTAGAGATAACTTGTTTTAATATTAATCGCTCAATTCATAATAGTTCAAGTCATTCTTATGTTCCTTGTTTTCTATGTAACCAACAGCAACATAATGCAAAAACACACAATACGTTGTCGATGATAATAAAGAGAAGAATCCTAATTATTATAAAAATAAATAGGTAAACAGTAGCCCTAATCAGAAACAAACAAATCGTGCTTCAGCAAACTTGGTTACTGTATCATCTAGTAAAACGGCCAGGGTCAGTCAAATCTGCCGAGTGTTGCAAGCAGAGCACATTCTACATAAGCGACTTTAGTGGAGGGGGGAGAGCGATTATTGGATCATTCATGCCAATACCTTTTTTAATTAAAAAGGAATTTTCCTATGAATCACACGACCGTATCAAGTAATCAGAGCAGGTTCTCGTAATTTTAATACAATAAGTTATTATAAGTAGTGGGTATTACGCCCGACTGTACGTGCCGTAAAATTAGAATATCAGCCATTTACAATGTTTTTATTCCTTTAGTCCTCGTAATATCCTGTATTTACGGACTCACCGTTTATTGTTCGAACATCCCTATTGAGAAGTCCGGAGTACAGCTTTCAGTAATTGGCAATAACAAGTTAATTGTCGTAGCATAACTCAGATTCAGTACAGGGCGGATAAGCGAATGCTTACAGATACTTTTATAGTTATAAAAACCATTGATCTGTATCTAGTGTAATTGTAGGATATCCATCTATGGGTATACAAAACATTATCTTACCTCCTGCCAAATAAGGCGTGTTATCAAAGGAAAATTCTATAAACCTTCTAACACATTAAAATGCATGTCGAACAAAAAGAGACAGATAATCAAATAATAACTTATATAGAGGAACCAATCACTTGTCTCATAAATCGTAACATTGTTCAAGCGACCAAACAGAATTCTCCCACACCCGCAGTCGCAGTTTGCACGTAAAATCTCGAGACGCATGCACCCTCGAATGTCTTAGTGCGTGTTAAAAGACTTTGCTGGGATCTGAAATTTTAATCCTTCCCGACACTCTGAAATATAACGATTTCCGCGAACAAAGCACTATACACGGTTGACTCACAGCAACAAGTTAATCTAGTGATCCACAAAACCTATACATATCGTGGATATGGAAGTTATAAATATCGCATTTTTTACTTGTCTGTAAATTTAATCACGCCCGACCAGTTGTGGATGAATCCCTCTTATACTCTATCTAAAGTAATATCTGTAAAGTCATTCGAGCAGAGGTGATTCAGCAGCAATTTTTTTATCTTTTATCTGAATACCAGGATGTTTCTCCACTAGCGAGTGATCTCTGGGGGAAAACGGATGTCACTGAACACAAAATACGGTCTAAGGACAAACATAAAGCTATATACATACCTTCGTATAGACTCCCAATGAAATTTCAAAATAGAGATAAATGACGAAGTTGACAAAATGTTAGTAATAGGAGTCATTAGGAAATCAAATAGCCCATATAATTTTTCCCTTAAACGTCATGCCTAAAAAGATCGGACTTGGCGTATCGGTGTAGATTTCTGTCGCTTAAACAAGGAAACGATTCCCGATCGTTTTCCGGTGCCATGTACCGACGATATCTTATCTTTGTTAGGTCAGAATAAATTTTTCACCAGCTTGGACTTACTTGAAGGCTTTCACCAGATACCATTAGCTATGTGAGTGTACCCCATACACCGCCTTCAGCACACTCAGGGACATTATCAATTTTTATGTATGCCTCCGGCTTACGTTGCACCCCAATTACATTCACCAGAATTATTAATATAGAGTTTGGAGACCTTTTTAGGGGATACCCTACATGCCCATATGGTTGGTCTTGTAATCTTTTCAAATACCTTAGAAGTACATTCACATAAACTAGAGCTAGTGCTACAGAGACAAAGACAAATAATCTCAGAGTAAAATATCTAAATGTGAGTTTTAAAAACCGAAGATGTTTATTTAGGTTTTATGTGTCTAGTCAAGGTCTTAAAGTACTCCATGGTAAGGTGTCGGCTATTCATAACTTTCCGGTACCTATTAACGTAAAAGGGGGATACAGCACTTTTGCGCTGTAGTGGGTATTACAATCGTAAGTAAATATGTAACTCTTCAATCATAGCTGCTCCTTTAACAGATCTTACGAAGAAGGGCATAGATTTATTATGGTCTGAAAAGCATCAACAGGCGTTCTATATCTTAAAATTGGAATTATGCAGCTCACCTATCTTAAAAATCCCTGATTTAAATAAGGAATTTTTTTTTATTGCAACAGATGCCTCAGACCAAGGGGTAAGAGGGGTACTACTTCAGCAATATGATAAACAGTTCTTTCCTATAGCGTTTTATTCACGTAAACTAAAGCCCTCTGAAAGTAAATATGCAGTAATAGGCAAGGAAGGGCTAGGTATTGTTAACTCACCAGTACATTTTAAGTTCTTAATCTACGGCTATCCTGTTAAAGTCCTTACTGACCATAAGTCCCTTACCGAGTTTTTCAAAGGCTTTAATCACAGTCCCAAAGGAACTCGGCGGCATTTGATCATTCAGGTCTTTGGAACCAAGTTAAGATATCTAACTGGGAAAGCAAATATCATAGCTGACGCATTATCCCGCAATCCCGCACCATCCTGCAAAGAACCATTGATTGGACTAAAAGATATAGAAACATCTGTGCCTATTGTTAAAACCGTATCTGAACAAGAAAATTCATTAACCCAAGAGATCGTGAACATTGAATACCTGGGTTGGAGCGCTGAACTGTTACAAACAGAACAAAGCAAGGGTCAGCAGCTAAGCAAAACAATAAACACTTCGAACGGAAACCCTAAAGCAAAAGTATATTTAAAGTATGTGTAGCAGAATTATGTAATCAAATGTAATATTATATGTAGGTCCGTGACGAGGAAAACCCGAAGAACACAGCAGGTGACTAACGACCAGGTAGGAGTAATAATCTCTTTCATACCAATCGTCCTAAACTGGTTGCATTCCATTCCATTACATGGTCATCCAGGGTTCTCTATTATGTTACAGAAAGCCAAATCACTATTTTACTGGCCTACAATGCTTACAGATATAAAAAGCACATAACTAATTGACACACGTGTCATGAAAACAAGGGACACACTAAGACACCTGTCAGTTTAGGGGCCTATCCCGTGCCAAATCAATCCTTGAAAGAATACACGTAGAATTATTAACAGAGTTACGAGTCTGACAGAGGAAATAAACACCTTTTAGTGTTAATAGTTGCCTTGACACGTTATATAGAATTAATAGCACTAAAAAAACAAACACCGCAATTGAGAGCGCTAGGAATATCTATGAGTGCTACATCAGTAAACATGGAATTCAACACATGATAATCTCTGACTCGGGTGGTGTAAATCAATAATAATTTCCTTAACTCATTGTGTGAATTCCTTTCCATTAAGAAAACCAATACCATATTTTATCACCCAAAGTCAATCGGTTTGGTAGAATGGATAAATAAAAAAGTGCCATTGTCCTACGAGCTACACTCGTGATATTGGATCCGAACTGGATTATAGCGGTTCTCGCGGTTTTAAATACCCTTATCATTCATATTTATCTATAGAAATGATACCGCAAGTAGCCTTATACGGTACGCCGCTAGAACATTTCCACATATTCAGGCCAACCATTAATTTATCAAATATAAAAAAAAGTATGGATACAAGTACGAGTCGATATAATATACTCCGTAAGAAGTTGGAAGGGTTACAAATTATAATGAAAAGGAATCACGATAAAATCAATAAGCAAAACGTAACCATATGCAGTAAGTGTTTATAAAATATCCAAATATATATGCGTAAAGGTTTGAACTCTAACTTAACACTTTAGTTTAGTAGTCCATTCAGTATTCTAGGGATATTAATGACAAATAAGCTAAAAGTTCAAACACATATCAAAACCTACTGGCATATTGTCTGTCCCAGTGGTTTATATTTGTAGTCAATGGGAAAAAAAAAAAAAAAAAAAAAAAACAAAAAAAAAAAAAAAAAAAGATTTTAAAGTCAGGAAGTCTAGAAGTGAAAATGTATATCTATGTGAATAATCCTATATGGATCTTACAGGGTAAATAATATATATAAAATTTGTATGGAAACCTTTTTTCATTAGTTTGATTAAGGAATATCTAATTTAACATAAGTAATTACATATATTTTACAATCTTGCAGGTTTGCAACATGAAACTAATATTATATTGTTCAATTTTGGTGCTGTTTTTTCAGACATTCTTCTCGTGTGGGTGGAGTATTAAAACAAAAAATATCCAATTTATACATGGCTATCATTTGAAAGTACTAAAGTCGTATTTATTACAGCGAGTAATGTAACTCTTAAGCTGGCTGAGAGCAATCTCCTGCCAGGTGATGATGTCATCAGTCCTAAAGGTGCCTGGCGCATTTTGCTGAATCATCACTGTTCCTTCTAACCCCAATAACCGCTTGCACAGGCTTCATCTGTAGTTGTGTGTTGTCTAGTGCTTACAAAACAAGTTAGCTGGAGAGAGGAATGCTTAGGTCATGAACTTCACATGTGGTTCATAGGTCACGGTGACATACATAGCCGTGACCTATTCTTATCCGTGGTGATCAATGCAAGCTTAGTTAATGAATCGCAATCGTTTTAAAATTGATGAACAAAATAAGCAAATAGAATTTCTATAACATCAAAATGAATTAATTTTTCTGAACCTCATAGACAATTAGAGTCAATAAATCAGCTTATGACATTGGTAAACGGACATTTAGAAGTATCAGGTCATGGGTATGAAAAATTTACTTGCAACATTAGCATATTACAATTCAAGTAGATCACATTCATGGGAAAATGTCACATTTTCTTGAAAAACCCAAAGTTTATATAGAAATTAGTTACACAGTGGGTTTTTTCGTAGCATCTCCTGCCTAAAAATTAACCTCAGAGGATGCGCGCGAGAAAATTGAATAGGAACCTTTCGTTAGGGGCACATAAGATCGGATTTTATCACAGCTTAATTTCAGTAAGCGTAGAGAATTACAGAATCATGATTAATATTTTCTTTGACTCTTATGTTGCCTGGCAATCTTACAAATAGCTCCGTTTCCCACTTCTTTGTCTAGTAACTTACTACCATTAATATCTAATTTTCTTTGGGATTCGTATTGATATCTGTTAATATGGATATTTTTACGGTCGTCAGAGACCTGGATAGGTTCACTCATTGTTATAATGCCATGGATAAAAAAGTTTGTACCGCTGACTCTTTTGAATTCCATAAAATATCTGCGAATTCATGTGGGTTAAGTCTAGTCATTAACGGCTTTCTCCCTCCCATATTTGGATGTTGTCTGAATTTACTTTGCCCTTGTGACAAGTATAATTTCACTTACAGGCTGATTAACGGAACCTGGTTACACCCTGCAGTACACAAGTTTCACATCGCATGCCCGGACAGATCGTCTACAACTTCAAAACCCGTTCGTCGCTGCGGACGACACCATCATAAGTGAACAAGCTTATTTCGTGGATTTCTTGGACCGACACCCGTATCCCGTCGTTAATCTTGTTTTTAATGCGGAATGCTCCGGCGGCTGTCAGAATTGACTACAAAGGGACATACTTCCTACAATTACGACCAAGGAGGATATTCAACTCTACGTTTGCTGGCACAGGACTCGTGCTGGGTATGATTTTATTCATCGCGAACGTATTCGTATGGCATAGGATGCAGAGAACAAGTATGGACGCAAAGTAGAACGTCGGACCCTGCCCAGGCAATTTCCCCTTGTTTTTAACCATTTGGAATTGGCTATTTCATTTGGCTATAGGTGGTTGTCTGGAACTGTGTAATGGACGAAAAGTTGTTCGAAACGCTAGTTAAATGTGCAGTGGGTATATCCTCGGTCATGTATTCCATATATAAAGTATCAGTAAAGGGTCAATATCTATATAACTATCATAGCTAAAGTATCAGTAAATAACAGAATCAATATATATCTGTGCGTGTACGCACTAGGAATCTATTTAAAGTGCACCTAGATTAATCACTTAGATTAGTCATTTATGTTAATCAGTTGTATTAAGTGCACATATATTGATTATAATTATATGAATCAATATATATATATATATATATGTATAAATATCAGGGTAGCCTATAATCAATCTGTTACCTTTTATCTTACCAATAACTGCAGTTAGTATATGTTAATGTATCAGTTAGTATATGAGTTAAAATATCAATTACTATATCAGTTAGTATATGAGTTAAAATATCAATTACTATATCAGTTAGTATATGAGTTAAAATATCAATTACTATATCAGTTAGTATATGGGTTAACGTATCAGTTACTATATCAGTAAATATATCAATTAATAAATCAGTTAATATATCAGTTAATATTTGATTTTTATCGCTTCATATATGATTTTTATCAGTTAAAATATGAGTTTTATCATGTTAATCTTTATGTTATGCAATTATCAGTAGTACATTAGTATTTTCTGTAGCATATGTATCTTAATGAGTTGAAGTGAAAAACTGTATCATTATATATCACGTGATCATTATTATTTACGAATATCATCAAATGCATATGTCTCATATCTTATTACATGAATCTGTATTTGTTTACACCATGAATTTTTTTTACTTATAAGTATTTTCTATATATCTATATATTCACATAGTGTCTGTATCACACTCCTATAAGTCAAATGCAAGTCAAGCTTGAGTAATATTCAGTGTTTGGTTTTGTAGCCGACCGAGCATTTATGTAAGTGCCACATAATATAATATATGGAATGTTATTCCATATATAAAAAATAAAACTATGATTAATTAAAACCAGTGACCCAAGAGGTCAACCAGTTTGCTTGCAGGAATGTGATCAGACCAGATATGATAAAGTAGGCTAAGATGACATGTTGTAATCAGTCAGTGTCTAGTTGCCGTCATCTGTGATCGTTCATTTGTTTTGTAAACTGTAGTCCAAGCTTCCTGCTTGAGACAACCACCGTGAACTGTAGCTCAAATGGCCTACGTGACTTGTAATCTATGTCATCTGTGTGTATGTTTGTATGTTTGAGCTACTGTCTGCTTCCTTTATGATTTGTAAACCAGACTGTAAGTCAAAATTCAATCAGCCATCATCATTAGAAGACCTGTCCAATTTTATCTGATCTTCATCATGTAGTCTCAGAAAATAGAGATATTTTTTATACTCTATGTTTTCTACTAGAAACCTCACATCAGAAAGAAGATACTGAATGAACTTCGAAATTATCATCATGCGTTGAAACATCTCCGTCGTCATAACCAATGAAGATACTAACTTCGTAAATTATCATCGAAATCCAAGACACTCCAATGAGTATGGGAAGTCATAACAAACCGAGACCCTGGTTAGTCCCTCCCTATAACCCCTCCACACAACAAAACCACTCACAGGCGACGTTCCTTGATTATCTCTGAGAGTTTGTAATTAGTTTCTTTCTACGGTAATTTTCTTTGGTGTTGGGGAACTAATTGTTAGCTTCTCATTAGAGTAGTTTTGATATGCGTTATTTGGACGTTTCCCAGTTCTTCTTCGTCATATTTTTCAACTTGGAATTATCAAAATTTTGCGGCCCCTAAGCAAGAATAATTTTTTATTTTTTGTTATAGATTTAACTGAACCGTACGATGATATTCTAGCATATAAGTTGCTTGCTTTGTTTTAGTATGTTTATGATGCTTAGCTGATTTGCCAATTAACTAAGCCAAGTGACGTTAGAAATGGTCTTAAGAAACAAAAGGGAGACAGAGAGAGGGTATGAGTCAGCTAATTGCCTTGATTAAGAAAGTGGCCAATATTTTGAGAAAGGGTTAAAGAAAATCTGCTAGTCGAGGTCTTCTGATTAGGCTCACCTGTAATGCTTTGTCGTTAAAAGAAACAAATTTGCTTTTAATTGCATAACACAATCCCGCAGTTCAAACTCCCTCAACATTAGGAAGAAACTAGAGTGTGAAGACTTTTAAACTAAAGCATCAACTTTCACAACAACATCAACAAATATTTGTTAAACCTATAATCCTTGCTAACAATGATAATAATGGCTATAAAGGTATGTTATAAAGTTCCAGAAGTATTTTGTCGGTTTCTCTACGTCGTTCATTAAGCACTCAAAGCTCATATTTAAGAGAGAGAGAAAATTTTCTCTTCTCGAAATCCACTTTCTGGACCAGCGATCATTATGTAGTTAATTTACATTTTCATATTGGAAAATGAGCAAAATAATCTTCTAATGAGTCAAGACTGATTTAATGGCCTACAAAAACGCATACATGATTTATTCAGCGTTCTATGATGTATTTTCTTGTACCTGTTAACATAATTACGTGGCCGTTTCGTTAGGAGGGGTGTGAATGTTGAAAGTCTATTCTTGCCAAAATCTTTTCCCCGTCAGACGTTAATACATTTCTGTTAAATTATATTTAACATTTTTTCACTGGGTTTCCAGAGTTAATCGCGTCTGTATTTGCTAATATTTGCCGCAGTTTTTAATACCAATTTCATTCACCTGCGACGATTTATAACTCTAATAACGGAGTTATAAATGCTTCTTATTTAGGCGAAAACCGTTTGAATTCTGATGCATTCAATTAAGGAACCGAGTGTTTATTTACATGATGACAGAATGCATACTTCCTGCTGCATCTTGATGCTTAGAAGGAGGGTACCATGTGTATACCACGTAGAGATTTGTCTAGTATTAAAAAAGGTCCAGGAATTATGTATACGAGTTGTATATATATATATATATATATATATATATATATATATATATATATATATATATATATATATATATATAGATATATAGATATATAGATATATGGATATATATATATATATATATATATATATATCTATATATATAGATATATATATAATATAATATATATATATATATATATATATATATATATATCTATATATATCTATATATATATATATATATATATATATATATATATAATATATATATATATGTATATATGTATATGTATATAATATATGTATCATGTATATATATATATATATATATATATAT
>NC_061096.1:64246288-64253788 GCF_015104395.2 Macrobrachium nipponense
CAAATTTTTTGGTTTGCAGTCTTGACTATCTGTTGAGAAAAAGGAGCTCTCGTATGAGGAAGAATCCCACTGGAACCTTACCTGGCCAAAGCGAAACTGAGAACTAAGTGTGCTTTCAGAGCTGATTTATATCTCATTAGCTACACGTAAGCTCAAGACGACCAAGCAATTAGCATTTCTGTAAGTGTATAACGAGCGCCGGTTAGTGTTACTAGAGACTGGTGATGCGTTGGCAGAGTGGAATTGGGAATAGTTATATTTACTATGAAGGTTAGGACACATGAATTTCGTATATATCACACAATACACAATATATATATATATATATATATATATTATATATATATATATATATATATATATATATATATATATCTATATATATATAAATATATATATATATATATATATTATATATATATAATATATCAATTCAAGCTACAAATGTCCTTTAATATCTAAATTCACTTTAACCAATCCCAAATGATATATTTTTCATATATGTACCGAAGGGGAATTTTTTAATTGATAATAATTTCGTCCCCCCATGGGATCGAACCACCGTCCAAGTGGACGGGACGAAATCAGGACAGTCAGATTCTAATTACGAAGCATCCAGATCGAGGGTGATTTGTAAGGTCAGAATCGATATGAACTTATAGCGTCTCTGTTGGCTGATTGGATAGCGTCACTGACTGTCCTGATTTCGTCCCCGTCCACTTGGACGGTGGTTCGATCCCATGGGGGGACGAAATTATTATCAATTAAAAAATTCCCCTTCGGTACATATATGAAAATATATCATTTGGGAGGTAAAGTGAATTTAGATATTAAAGGACATTTGTAGCTTGAATTGATATATAAATGGATCACGGTTCGATGTGATAATTATTCATAACAAAAGGCTACGTGCTGTCAAACGCTCGAATTGGCCAACATGGTAGACGGGGTTCCATATCGATTCTAATTACGAAAGCATCCAGATCGAGGGTGATTTGTAAGGTCAGAATCGATATGAACTTATAGCGTCTCTGTTGGCTGATTGGATAGCGTCACTGACTGTCCTGATTTCGTCCCGTCCACTTGGACGGTGGTTCGATCCCATGGGGGGACGAAATTATTATCAATTAAAAAATTCCCCTTCGGTACATATATGAAAATATATCATTTGGGAGGTAAAGTGAATTTAGATATTAAAGGACATTTGTAGCTTGAATTGATATATAAATGGATCACGGTTCGATGTGATAATTATTCATATATATATATATATATATAATATATATATATATTATATCTATATATATATATATATATATATATATATATATCACATATATACATATATATATATATATATATATATTATATAATATATCTATATCATATTATATCATATATAAATAATATATACATAGATAGAGAGAGAGAGAGAGAGAGAGAGAGAGAGAGAGAGAGAGAGAGAGAGAGAGAGAGAGCATTTCACTGACGCCATAAAAGAAATTAAAGGTTACCTAATTCGTAGTTCTCACAGGAAATCAAACCCCTAATAAATATATATATATGAAAATTATTGGGATCTTACTAATATACCCAACCAATTAAAAACCTTGTATTATTTGCCAATTAGATTTCCACGTCTTATAACAGAGCAGTCTGAAGATTAATCTTTAGGTTTACTTCCATAAAACGGGACAATCAAAATTACATATCACTCAGTTACGTTCCAGCAGCGCAGTAATAACTCCCAGTTTAATTGAAGATGAAATCAATAAAGCTCACTTCACCTCAAGAAATATGTAATATATGAATTATCATGATTACAATTTGCATTAAGTAAGGAAGAATTAATTATCTAGCATCTGTTATATGCAATGAAAGAAAAAATATAGACAAAAAAACAAAAATGATGATATTAACATATGTCACTGGAACAATTAATCCTCATATTATATATATATATATATATATATATATATATATATATATATATATATATAATATATATATATATATTATATATATATTATATATATATATATATATATATATAATATATATATATATATATATATATATATATATATATATATATATATATATATATATATATATATAGATATATATATATATATATATATATATATATATATATATATATATATATATATATATAATGAGGATTAATTGTTTCAGTGTCATATGTTAATATCTTAATTTTTCTGTTTTTTTAATTATATTTTATCCTTCATTAAATATAACAGTTGCTAGATAATTATTTCCTCATTACTTAATTCAAATTGTAATCATGATAATTCATATATTACATATTTCTTGAGGTGAAGTGAGCTTTATTGATATCATCTTCAAATAAACTGGAAGTTATTACTGCGCTGCTGGAACGTAACTGACTGATATGTAATTTTGATTTGCGTTTTATGAAGTAACCGAGAAATTAATCTTCAGGCTGTTCTGTTATAAGACGTGGAAAGCTAATTGGCGAAGAACACAGGTTTTTATTGGTGTGTTAGTAAGATCCTATAATCATCCTATATATTAGGTTGTTTTATTTTTCCTGTAAGAACTACGAATACGAAAACTTTAATTTCTTTTATGGCGTCACTTAATCGGTTCTCTCTCTCTCTCTCTTTCTCTCTCTCTCTCTCTCTCTCTGTATCTGTTTCCTGCTTTGATAGCATTCCTGAAGGGTACCTCCACGCCAGGAACTGGAATGCGATGCAGTACTATATTCCAAGATTTTGCGAACCTGAAAAGTGAAACGGCATTAGAATAACAGCATCCCTTACAGGAAGATCTTATGTCAGGATATACTATAAGTTTATAAGCCTTTTTCCATTGAATTTATTAGCTTCAGGTGTGTTTATAAGGGTAGATACTTTGTAGAGGCATACTAAGGTTTCTTTGAGATCCACCTTTTGTGCTGCGGTAATTTTTTTTGTTTTTATATATATATACTGAAGGCCTTTGGAGTGTTGTGTGCCTTACAGGTTTATAAGGGGAGTATTTCCTTGAGACAAACCACTTTAGATGTTTAAGTAAGATGGGTTTTTATAGGGCATTTCTTTCATGTTTTAGTTAGAAATCTACCAGGCTGATCCCTGTGGGTTCTTGTAAGGGTTATTCTTATAGGTAATTGGTCAAGCTTGTTTCAAGGAGGATGTAATTCTTCTTAAAGTACTCTGCTCTATTTTATTGCAACTTTTGTAGGTAAAATCGTTATTTGTTATCGTATTTCCATTTGCTTATAATTTTCCTTTTTGTTTAATTTTTTTTATTATTATTTTAGATACTGGGATTTTCAAATGCAAGCTAATGGATTTTAAGGCATCGAACGCACATAGTATAATAATAACTACAATATTGGTAATATATATGTATGCGGAGTACACTTTCAAACAAGCAGCAGTGAATATGACTGTTGTATCAGCTGCGCTCGATTTCTTTTAATAGTCCGCGGCCCAAACCCTTGATTTTTGAGGAACCTGTTTCTTGCAGCCTGGGAGTAACTCTTTAAGATTTAGGGGGGTGCCCAGTCATATCCCTTGAGCATTTCGAGATATTAAGCCCTTTCCATCTGATTATTGTTGGACGAGCCCATAATCGAAAAAAATAATTTTCTGTATTTCTCTTTGAATTATATCCGCCGGGGATTAGGTATTTTCCTATTGCTTTCTGTATACTAATATTTTACAAAATATTGACTACGTATATTTTAAGCCATAAAATTTATAAAAGAAAACTATTTATTTTATACTGAAATTTCATGGGTACAACACAAAACTTAGCAGGGAGCAGGGTCATCTTCCACAGCCCAAGACGAAAGCTGTCTTCTTACCTCTGATTGACATGAAACCCTCCGATCCAGATACAATGTTGACTGCCATGATGAAGGTGAAAGAACTTAGAGCTCAAACAGGCCAGACATTCAGCGTCTTGAAGTGTGACCAACAACTCTACAGAGTTGCAGTGCAAATTTCATGGCCAGCCGGAAACTTTCAAAGATATGTACCTTCGTCTTGGTGGGATGCATGCTCTGATGAGCTTTGTGGGGCCATTGGGTCATTGATGACTGAAAGTGGGCTTTCTGATGTTCCTTCAGAAGTGTTTGGAGGGGTTCCTAAGATGCTAAGCGGCAAAGCGTTCCCTCAAAACGTTCGGCGAAGGACGTGATCCGCAGCCTGTTCATTGGTTATCATTTCACGACTGCAGATGACATGATGAAAGCGTTAGATCAGATTGCCACTGAGAGCAGGACAGTGAAACTGTGGGTTGAGATCTTGGTCAAGCCTGTATTGCTGATGATGACGTATATCAGTGCTGAACGCGAGGGTGACTGGCTTCTTCATCTGGTGACATTCCGAAAGATGCTTCTGTATTATTTCGCAGCGGGTCACGTCAGGTCTGCTCGGTATGGTCTATACTATGTCCGTTCAATAGATAAACTCCCATCTCATGTTGAGTGCCTCTTCCTGAAAGGACAACACATCACGCGCCACATATGTGGTATTTGGAATGGACTCTGGAATGACCAATTCATCGAATCGAGCTTCATGAGGTACCGACATAGTTCAGGAGGGATCATAGGCATAACACTTAAGCAGAATGCACTGAAAATATGGGCACTTAGTCGTCACATCTGCTGCAGGATGGAATCCCAGATGCTAGAAATGGAAGTGGAGATGGAGTCCAGCAGGATCCAGTTGCACCACAAAGAGGCGGGCAAGTCAAGGATTCAAGCTGATAGAAAGGACAGAGATGGACTTCGAAGTAAACTTGACTCGAGCATGGATCCCCTTGACCCCAAGCAGCATCCAGATGGAAGCATTGTCAACATTGTCAGTGGGAAGATAGCCCCAGCATCCGTCAACGTCGAAAACTCAGTACTGATCGGAGAGGGAATGTTGGAAGGTTTTGAGAAGACTTGGCCAGGAGGGTTTTACAGCACAATCTCCAAGAAAGTGGAGACTATGGCAGCATCATGCACGTCTGTCAAGAATGGTGACTCAGAAGTGTATGATCTGAATGCCATCTACTCAAGAGTCATTGCATTGTTATCTAGTGACCGAGAGATTGATGTGAAGGATGTCTTCTCTTATGAGCTTGCTCCTGTCCCAACGGCAATGTTCACGAAAAAATGGAATGAGGATTAGTAGATCAAAGTCCATACTCAAGAGGTCCCTCCAAGTAGAAGTCTCTCGAAGGAATACTGGTAATGCAGATGTCACTGTTATATATGGATCGGCCCTTCTTTGGACTATACATTGGCCTACAGATGGTTGCGTAGCTGATTTCGTTGTGAATGTCAAGAAAAGGATAACTGCATATCTAATCAATAATGACGTCTACCTCATCTTCGACAGGTATCATGAGTATAGCATTAAGTCCACAACACGAGATGGAAGAGAGACAGGAGTTACACGGAAACATCACCTTCTTCGAACAACAAAGTTGCCTGCCCAGAAGGTTGTCCTGTCTTCAGTTGTCAACAAGAAACAGCTGATTCAAATCCTATTTGATGAGCTGACTCAAGATAGACTGTTCCATCTGCAGAGTACCAGAGAACACAAGTTGGTTGTCACAGGCGAGGATAGTTGTCCCCTTCAAGTCAGAAACGAAGAAAGAGAGACTCGGTACGATCTGGAAACCCACCAAGAAGAGGCTGATATAATCATAGTCCAACAAGTCTTGCATTGTGTTGGGGAGGCCAGACAAATTGCTGTTATCTCTGACGATACTGATGTTTTCGTTCTGCTCCTGTATCACTACCAAATGGCAGGAGTGGAAGTGCCACTTACCATGGAATCACCGAGCAAGGAAAGGGCAATGTTGGACATCAAGGCGACACAGGCTCAGCATGGGGACATTATGAAGAAGCTGTTACCAGCACATGCTATATCAGGATATGATACCACGGCTTGCTACTTCGGCATTGGTAAAGGAACAGTAGTCAAAATCTGAAAGACGGATGTGACCCATCAGCTATCGGAAATGTTGATGTATCAAACCACTCATTTCATTTCAGCTTGTTACGGG
Organism: Macrobrachium nipponense; assembly: GCF_015104395.2. NCBI lineage: Eukaryota > Metazoa > Arthropoda > Malacostraca > Decapoda > Palaemonidae > Macrobrachium > Macrobrachium nipponense. Next base: position 64,252,343 of record NC_061096.1, read on the forward strand.
TTCAAGGAAAGACGAGATATGTCACACACCAGACTGCTTGTATGGGGAAAAAAGAGTGGGTAAGGCCACACGTCTCCTCCCAATTTAGCTGCCCTACCACCTACGAGAGAGGCATTCCTTGAAAATGTGAAGAGGGAATATTTTCAGATAGTCTTATGGTGATCAATCGGTGCCAACCCAGAGCTAAGGCCGGAGGAATACGGATGGAAGAGGGACGCAGCAAATAAGACACTATGCCCCACTTCTTTACCAGACAACACAAAACCTGCCCCTGACTACTATTAGAAATGATCAAATGTGGCTGCAAAACTGATTACCCTTGTAGCACCAACAAATGCAGTTGCAGGGTTAATGGTTTACCTTGCACCATATTTTGTGCATGCTTCAGTGTCGGGTGCTGGAGACTTCAGTAGCCTGAACTAGCCACCATGCGTAATTTAGATTGGCAGGGTTTCTCAATCTGACTTTCTGGCAACAGATTTCAGGACTTCCTGTTCTTATTAAATGATACTTTTGAATCAGATAGTTAGCAAGAGGGTTCAAAATAAAAGAGCTCTTCCATATGCCATGTAGATAGCTAGCATTCTTCTTCGGCCAGTTAAAAATATTGCATGAAAGTAAAGTTGTCGGATTTCTCTTCCTTGAAATGACTAGAAAAGTGTTAATTCGCTATAGTTTACATCTAGATTTGATGTTGCTGATTGTATTGTATGAATAAATATCAGAGAAAATAAACCGAGTGCATTTGATCTGAATTTTTAACATGAAAATATGGAAAAAAAGATGTTTGATGAAAATATGAATTTTTTTCTCATTATTTGGACGTATCCAATAGAAAGGGCTTAATATCTCGAAATGTTCAAGGGCACCCCCTAAATCTTAAAGAGCTACCCCCCAGGCTACAAGAAACACCAGAGAAAAAAAACTTTATCCGGCGGAACCAGGTTCACCCCTCTGGGCCCTGGACTATAACATTTTCTCTCTCTTATGATTGCTTCTTCTCTCATATTATATTGCGCCAGCAACTCTCCTGTGTTTTTCATTCTTTCTTCAATCGGCAAGTAAACATTCGTTGTTGGGAATTACTTCACTTAAAAGCATGTAATATGTCGTAAAGTTATTCAAGAGGTTTACGGGGTAATCCTAAGCTGGTAATGAAATGGAGTGTAGGTGGCCCGGAGGTTTATTTACTAGTTAGGCTGTTTCTAGGCCATGTAAAAAAACGCTCAGCGCTACTAAGTAAGATGGCTCCTGATTTATATATATATATATATATATATATAGATATATATATATATATATATATATATATTATATATTATATATATATATATATTCAGGGGGCCATACAAATGTGAGGCAAGTGCAACTTCCACAAATAGTTCTAATGGTTTTGTCTGAGTAGGAGCATCTTGGATGTCATTGTACCTCGTCCAATCCAAACCA
>NC_061096.1:64258788-64303788 GCF_015104395.2 Macrobrachium nipponense
ATATATATGTAAATAGCCACATGAAAGGTGAAGAATCAAAGACCAGGTACCAAGCGCTTTCGTGTATTGCGTACACTTCTTCGGGGTACAAAGTAAAATAAATAAATAGAAACATAAACAAGAAAATTTCACAGAACAAAGATCAAAGCCATTAACAAGCAAATTATCATTACAAATTGTCACTACCAAACAAGTAAGAGTGCTTAAGAACTGAAACTGCAGTTAGTATAACAGGCTGTTGCTAAAAGGTGACATTGTATTTCCCTACAATTTTATAAACAAGGTAACTATCTAATTTAAAAAGACCTGAACTCAGATTCATTAGTTGATCGTTAAAATGCTTAATAAATGCAGATTCTATTGTGTTTCTTTTTAGAATATGGTTACAAAATATTACTTCAGATGCATTTTTCCAGTCTATACTATGGTTAAAATCATTCATGTGTACAAATAAAGCAGTCGATGATTGTCCTGTTCTAACTGCGTAACGGTGTTGTTTTAGACGGTAATCTAGTTCTTTACCAGTTTGACCAAGGTAGTTGTAATTACAGCCAGCACAAGGAATCGTGTAAATGCAGCCACTAGATTGTTTTGGGGAATTACGCACAATGATATTTTGAAGTGTTCCTGAATTTTTATATACCACATTTATCTTGAAAGTTTTCAGTAATTTCTGAATAAAAGAAAGATTGACATTATATGGCAGTGTTAAGATATTTTCTCTCACAAAAGGCTCCCTGTTGTTAGCGGGAATAAAAACAATAAAAAATATTCTAGCTTTCTGCAAAGATTTGTCAATTAAAAACTTTGGGTATTTTAACCTATTTCCTACGTCATAAATTTTAGAATCTGCATTTATTAAGCATTTTAACGATCAACTAATGAATCTGAGTTCAGGTCTTTTTAAATTAGATAGTTACCTTGTTTATAAAATTGTAGGGAAATACAATGTCACCTTTTAGCAACAGCCTGTTATACTAACTGCAGTTTCAGTTTCTTAAGCACTCTTACTTGTTTGGTAGTGACAATTTGTAATAGATAATTTGCTGTTAATGGCTTTGGATCTTTGTTCTGTGAAATTTTCTTTTTTCCTTGTTTATGTTTCTATTTATTATTTTACTTTGTACCCCGAGAAGTGTACGCAATACACGAAAGCGCTTGGTACCTGGTCTTTGATTCTTCACCTTTCATGTGGCTATTTACGTACATATTTGTCACGTGCTGTTTGGTGACTTATTGCTGATATATATATATATATATATATATATATATATATATATATATATATATATAGTATATATGTGTGTGTGTGTGTGTGTGTGTTGGTGTGTGCGTGTGTGTTTGTGTGTGTGTGCGCGTGTAAAGTTTATTTTGAAAAAAAAAATGTGCTATTGGAATATAATATGTTCTAATGGCTCACCGCACATATGGCGACCAAGAAGAGAAGAAAGGGTTCGGTTTCATCTCGAGGCAGTCAATCCAACTAAACTGGAAAAAGTCAGTTAAATAATATTGAGTTTAAAGCGGTAATAATGGGAAAACATATTCACATATTTTACCAATATTCATGTATTAAAATTTTCTTCACTCAGTCCCTCACTAAGCGTATGTAAACAAACGCGATTCCATAAAAATTACATTTCACTCGCTTTCTGGCAACAGTCGTGGAACTTTTCCTCTTTGATGAATTGATTTGCTGTATTTTTCTTGTATCTAAATTATATAGGTATATTTAATTGCAATTGCTTTTTCTCTCTTCCAGGACAGTTTGTTTGAGACAGTTATCTACTATAAAATCTATAGACAGGTATGTTATATTCTTAATTTTATCATTTTCTAGTTATAAATTTCTGTTAAATCTGAGGTCGTTATCTCCACTGTTCTTTATAACCTGCAAAAAATCTAGTTTCATATTTTCGAACAAATATAAGAAATTTTTCAGTGAGAGATAGATATATCTTCAAAGATCCAATCTATTTAATACTGTTCACTTTTGAGAAGAACATCTCTGAGGTCTTTAAAGTAGACATTAATGAATGGAGGTTTGGCGTAGGACCAACTCAGAAGCATTTATGTTGAAACTGGTCCTAAATTTAGTAAAAGTCTCAGAATGACACAACTTTATATTTCGAAATCTTTCTTAAGTACTAAGATATTCCTGGTTGTTGTTCAGTATAAACACACACACTCATTAAACGCATATCCGATTGGGTAATAATATACATACACAAATATAGGCATATTAATCAGGATAACGTACTTGAATTTTCATGGAAAATATATAGTGGTAAACGACAGGTCTCACAAACCTGTTCAATAAGACCTCTTTTCCAAGTACGAATGAAATTTAGGCGGCTGTTAGCTTTTGCTGATGGTAAATCTTACCTTAAAACGTAGTTTATATATAAACTCATTAAAGGAGAAACATTTGTTCACATCGTGTGAAAAGGATATTTATGAAAATTTTTTGGTTTGCAGTCTTGACTTATCTGTTGAGAAAAGGGGCTCTCGAGTGAGGAAGAATCCCACTGGAACCTTACCTGGCCAAAGCGAAACTGAGAACTAAGTGTGCTTTCAGAGCTGATTTATATCTCATTAGCTACACGTAAGCTCAAGACGACCAAGCAATTAACATTTCTGTAAGTGTATAACGAGCGCCGGTTAGTGTTACTAAAAACTGGTGATGCGTTGGCAGAGTGGAATTGGGAATAGTTATATCTACTGGAAAGGTTAGGACAAATATACATTACGTATATATTACACAACCACATACACACACACACATATATATAGTTATATATAATATATATATATATATATATATATATATATATATATATATAATATATATATATATATATATAGTATATATAAGGTGAGGATTAATTGTTCAAGTGACATGTTTTAATATCATAATTTTTGTTTTTTTACTATATTTTTTCTTTCATTACATATAACAGTTGCTAGATAATTATTTTCTCATTAATTACTGCAAATTGTAATCATGATAATTCATATATTACATATTTCTTGAGGTGAAGTGAGCTTTATTGATATCATCTTCAAATAAACTGGGAGTTATTTCTTCGCTGCTGGAACGTAACTGAGTGATATGTAATTTTGATTACCGTTTTATGAAGTAACCGAAAGATTAATCTTCAGGCTGTTCTGTTATTACACATGGAAAGCAAATTGGCAAAGAAAGAACACAGGTTTTTTTGGTGTATTAGTAAGATCCAATAATTTTCATATATATATTAGGTTTGATTTCCTGTAAGAACTACGAATTAAGAAAACTTTAATTTCTTTTATGGCGTCACTTAATCGGCTCTCTCTCTCTCTCTCTCTCTCTCCTCTCTCTCTCTCTCTCTCTATCCGTTTCCTGCCTTGATAGCATTCCTGAAGGGTACCTCCACGCTAGGAACTGGAATACGATGCAGTACTATATTCCAAGATTTTGCGAACCTGAAACCTGAAAAGTGAAACGGCATTAGAATAACAGCATCCCTTTCAGGAAGATCTTATGTCAGGAGATACTATAAGTTTATAAGCCTTTTTCCATTGAATTTATCAGCTTCAGGTGTGTTTATAAGGGTAGATACTTTGTAGAGGCATACTGAGAAGGTTTCTTTGAGATCGACCTTTTGTGCTTTGGTTAGGTTTTTTTTTTTTTTTTTTTTTTTTTTTTTTTTTTTTTTTTTTTTTTTTTTACTGAAAGACCTTGGGAGCGTTCTGTGCCTTACAGGTTTATAAGGGGAGTATTTCCTTGAGACAAACCACTTTAAATGTAAATACATATTTTTTTCTCCTTTGATCTTTAAGTAAGAGGGGTTTTTATACGGTATTTCTTTCATGTTTTAGTTAGAAATCTACCAGGCTGTTCCCTGTGGGTTCTTGTAAGTGTTATTCTTATAGATAATTGGTCAAGCGTGCTTCAAGGAGGATGCAATTCTTCTTAAAGTACTCTGCTCTATTTTATTGCAACTTCTGTAGGTAAAATCGTTATTTGTTATCGTATTTCCATTTGCTTATAAGTTTCCTTTTTGTTAGATTTTTTTTAATTATTATTTTAGATACTGAGATTTTCAAATGCAAGCTAATGGATTTTAAGGCATCGAACGCACATAGTTTAATAATAATTACAATACTGATAATATATGTATGCGGAGTACACTTTCAAACAAGCGGCAGTGAATATTACTGTTGCATCAGCTGCGCTCGATTTCTTCTTACTTTTTCTTTTCTTATGATTGCTTCTTCTCTCATATTATATTGTGCCAGCAACTCTCCTGTGGTTTTCATCCTTTCTTCAATCGGCAAGTAAACATTCGTTGTTGGGAATTACTTCATTTAAAAGAATGTAATATGTTGTCAAGTTATTCAAGAGGTAATGAAATGGGGTGTAGGAGGCCCGGAGGTTTATTTACTCTTTAGGTTGTTCCTCGGGTTTGGCGCTACTAAGTAAGATCGGGCCAGAAGACGAGCTTAGACTGGCTCCTGATATATATATATCAATATATATATATATATATATATATATATATATATATATATATATATATATATATATATATATATATATATATATATATTTATATTATATATAATATATATATATATTATATATTATTATTATATATATATATATATATATATATATATATATATATATATATATATATATATATATATATATTTAACCCCCCCTCCACACAATCCAACCACTCACAGGGCGACGTTCCTTGATTATCTCTGAGACTTTGTGATTAGTTTCTTTCTACGGTAATTTTCTTTGGTGTTGGGGAACTAACTGTTAGCTTCTCATTAGAGTAGTTTTGATACGCGTTATTTGGACGTTTCCCAGTTCTTCTTCGTCATATTTTGCAACTTGGAATTATCCAAATTTTTCGGCCCCTAAGCAAGAATAAGTTTTTATTTTTTGTTATAGATTTAACTAAACCCTACGATGATATTCTAGCATATAAGTTGCTTGCTTTTTTTTAGTATATTTATGCTGCTTAGCTGATTTGCGAATTAACTAAGCCAAGTGACGTTAGAAATGGTCTTAAGAAACAAAAGGGAGACAGAGAGAGGGTATGAATCAGCTGATTGCCGTGATTAAAAAAGTAGCCAATATTTTGAGAAAGGGTTAAAGAAAATCTGCTAGTCAAGGTCTTCTGATTAGGCTCAGCAGTAAATGCTTTGTCGTTAAAAGAAACACATTTGCTTTTAATTGCATAACACAACCCCGCAGTTCAAACTCCCTCAACATTAGGAATAAACTAGAGTGTGAAGACTTTTAAATTAAAGCATGAACTTTCACAACATCAACAAATATTTATTAAACTTATAATCCTTGCTAACAATGATAATAATGGATATAAAGGGCCATTATAATGTTCTAGAATATTTTTCGATTTCTCTACGTCGTTCATTAAACACTCAAAGCTCATATTTAGGAGAGAGAAAATTTGCTCGTCTCGAAATCCATTTTCTGAACCAGCGCTCATTATGTAGTTAATTTACTTGGAAATCTGCAGGAATTTTCATATTGGAAAATGAGCTAAATAATCTTCTAATGAGTCAAGACTGATTTAATGGCCTAAAAAACGCATAAATGATGTATTCAGCGTTCTATGATGTTTTTCTTGTACTTGTTAACATAACTACGTGGCCGTTTCGTTAGGAAGAGTGTGAATGTTGAAAGTATATTCTTGCCAAAATCTTTTCATCACACATTAATACATTTCTGTTAAATTATTTTTAATATTTTTCACTGGGTTTCCAGAGTTAATCTCGTCTGTATTCGCTAAGATTTTCCACAGTTTTAAATACCAATTTCTTTCACCTGCGGCAATTTTTAACTCTAATAACGGAGTTATAAATGCTTCTTATTTAGGCGAAAATCGTTTGAATTCTGATGCATTCAACTAAGGAACCGAGTGTTTATTTACATGATGACAGAATGCTTACTTCCTGCTGTATCTTGATGCTTAGAAGGAGGGTATCTTTGTGTATACCACGTAGAGATTTGTCTAGTATTAAAAATGGGTCCAGGAATTATGCATAAGAGTATATATATATATATATATAATATATATATATATATATATATATATATATATATATATATATACTATATAATATATATATATATATATATATATATATATATATATATATATATATATATATATATATATGTGTGTGTGTGTGTGTGTGTGTGTGTGTGTGTGTATGTGTGTGTCTGTATGTATGTATAAACCTGATGATTAATTATAATTCATTATAAAATAACATTATTTTCCAAGGCTTAATGAAAGTCACTTATAATCTGCAGTGCTTTGTATTTGAACAAGTATACGCCTACATGTCCCACTTGTGTAAAGTGTGTTAATAACAAATTAAAATATGCTTCGAGCCATCAGAATTTCAGTGCTTTAATACGAGTAAGCCTTTATCAGAGATGTTTACCAATTGCAAAGGCATAATGAAATGTAAAGATTATATCTTAACAAAAAAAAGGTTAGGTAATCAGTGGAGTGGAAACTAACACGAGAAATATATTTGAGATTGTTGTTGTAATGGTTACGTTTACGAAACTCTGATCAAGGTTAGGTTATTATCACTTCACCAACCTGTTATCTTTTAGGTCTCATTAGCATCAGACACTTTGATGGACATATATTACTTTTTTTTCATTTTTTTTTTTCTTTTCATGCTGGGTACTTGGCAAAATGTAGAAATAATTAAAAAAAGCTGGGAGAGTCCTGAATTTCTAGGGTCGTCAACGCCATGATACTGTCCTCCTGTAAAGATAAGAGTTTCTGTATAATAGTTGGAATAGATAGATTAATACAAACATCGATTGAAAAGCCAATAATACCTGTGTGTGTGTGTGAGAGAGAGAGAGAGAGAGAGAGAGAGAGAGAGAGAGAGAGAGAGAGATGACGATGTGACCGGTCCAGAAATACCTGGGGGCACTGTCCATGAGAAAAGTAACAATGACAGAGTTTAGTAAAAGAAAAAGAGTGTTGGATTTCAGGTTTAACCGATGACAAAACGATCACATAAAAATTAAAGTGAATCGTTGAGCAATAAATGAAAGCAGGAAATTTCACATTTCTTGTTATGAATGGCTTGATCAACTGTCAGTTTCTGTGTTTTAGATTAGAAAGTGATAAATCTTAGTTGGTTCAAGTCCTGAGGGGTAGGAATTACATTAAACATGAAACTGAAAAGGAGCAATGAGGTTGTGTTGCACTTAAAAAAAAAATAATGAAAATAAAAATTTTAAGAAGTAATTCTCATGGAAAAATAAAGGCCCATCTTGGAATGTATTTCATGATAAAATCACTGTAAACCTATATATAGCAGCCAGAAAACAGGCATAATTTTAGATGCTAAGGAAATCTCAAGGAAACTGAGTAAGTGGATAATCGTGACAAGTGTAACCAGGAATTCTACCTTAGGAAAAGCCAGTTCATCCTCAACTATCCATCAAAGAGCCTCAAGTCACAATCTACGACCAGGGTACACAGCACTTCCACTTGCCGAAGCATCCACTTTTAAAACTGTCATGGTTGGCAGGGCAATTAATTGAACAAAAGCCGCCCTTGTCAGTACACCATTTCTTGGGCTCGCACCGAGCGCAACACCACTTGCCAGTCTTGGCACAATAAGCAACAGCTCGGTAGTTGGCACCGTTGCATTGAGCTGCCCAGTAACCCTGGTAATATCGCAGGCATTTTCGGTTACTGCAGGATGGTCCTGTGGAGAGAAAACGGGGTTTAGGCGATTGGTCCTGCTTGGAGAGGCAAACGGGGTTTAGGGATTTGGGCGATTGGTTCCATATGGAGAGAAAACGGGGTTTAGGCGATTGGTCCAGTCCTTTGAAGAGAAAACGGGGTTTAGGCGATTGGTCCTATGGAGAGAAAACGGGGTTTAGGTCGATTGGTCCTGTGGAGAAAAGAAAAACGGGGTTTAGGCGATTGGTCCTGTGAAGAGAAAACGGGGTTTGGGCGATGTGATTTGGCATGAGAGCAATGACTCTCACCTCAGGGGGACAAAGAACATGACAGGCGGCAATTTAAGAACCAGATCTATATGATGCAATATTCAAATATAATTACCTCGCTTAACAGAGGCCCTAACATATTCTAATTAAGTATGCGGCACTGCATATATTTCAAATTACATTAATCTCTCTCTCTCTCTCTCTCTCTCTCTCTCTCTCTCTCTCTCTCTCTCTCTCTTAAAATACTGAAAGGCATAACAAAAGTAGGCAGTAACCTATTGACATTAAACGAAAACCAGACAAGGAATAATGGATGGAAACTAGAACTGAAAAGATACAACACATCCCATTTTGGGAACTTCTTTACATACAAGATATGGGACACGTGGAATAAACTGCCACCAGAAGTTATAAACAGCAGTAGTGTGGAAGAGTTTAAAAGAAACCTAGACAAAATCATTAGGTCACTGTGAATGCACAGTAAAACCTGCTCCTACAGATAAGTGAGCACACGATGTCTCCTCGGATGGACTAACAAGTCTTTGAGACATCCTAATCCTTGTAGCTCCTTGTAACTCTCTGTCTCTCTCTCTCTCTCTCTCTCTCTCTCTCTCTCTCTCTCTCTCTCTCTCTCTCTCTCTCTCTCAAATGAAATCAGCGAAAAAGGATGTCTCACTTCGACTCCTGACGAGGAGCTCTGCAACAGCGGGCTTGAGACGTCATTCACTGGATGAAAGGGGAGGTTGGCGGAGAGGTCTTTGGCTTCCATATTGTTCATTTCTTCTTCCTCGTCATCTTCTTCTTCTTCTTCTTCCTCTTCTGCCTCTTCCATCAGGTTCTTCTTGGAATCTTTCAGCTCGTCTTCAGCCTTTTCTTTAACTACTTCATTTTGATCCTTTTCGGAAGCCACTGACTGGAACTGGTATGAAAATCACGCGAATTTAGCAAAAGGAAATTCAGAGTTGTTTTGGGTATATCATAAACGCCATGCGCATGAATAATGGCGATCACATGACAAGAATATTTCTCATAGGATGCATGAATATTTGATATGTCATTTTTGAGTAGTGTACATGAACAGTGATGATCGTTCCATTATGTCTTTAGCAAATGTATTGAATTCAGAAGACTAATGTACACTGTATCTTGTACTATATTGTATTTAGTATACGTAAATGAAGTTAGATTCGTTCGTTGGATTTTATGCTTTTGTTTTATTAATTATTACGTTATCGAAGACAAATTAAAATGCACAAAGATTTTGAGGGTATATATATCTATATATTTACTATATATATATATATATATATATATATATATATATATATATATATTATATAGTATATGCACAGGCGATTTTCGTATACTTACCAACATTAAAACACTGTATCCATCAGACCCAAATTCACTTGACTAACAGGGATAACAGACACCCAGAAGGAATTGTATGTGATAAGCTCATCTACCCCGACCAGGAATCGAACCTTTGCCTCTTGGCTTTCGAAACAGATGTGACGGTGACCCGTCCATTTAGTCATCAAAAGAGCTATAAGTGGGTATCAACTAATAATCTCTAGATGGCCAGATGGACATCACTGTCATATATATTTCAAGACTCAAAAGGCATGGTCTCGATTCCTGACCAAGGGAGATGCCTTTATTTTTTAATTCCCTTTGGGTGTTACTTATTGCCAAGGCAAAATTAATTAGACCTATAATAGACGCACCGTAACTATCCATATGTGGGATGGTGTGTGAGAAAGTATTACATAGATACCAGGTCTCCCAGAGAGAAATCAGTTTTTGTGTAGCAAGGAAGCCTGCGAGATAAAGGGAAATAGGATTAGAAGAAAATGGCGATAAAATTAGTAGAAATGCAATATGAAAGATGAGTAAGATACGTGGTGAAGTTAGATTACTGACCGCAGTTACACCTTGTTATGGGAATCTTATATTTACAGTTTTAGATTAGATAATAACTTAGTAGATGTGAACGTGGGGTATATTAGAGAAGGATGTGCGAAGTGTCCATAGCTGTTTCGTATTTTCAGAGATTTAGCACCCAGAGACTTGAAAGAAAAGGTAGACGATGTATGTCCAGAGTTGTGAGAAAAATCAAGATTGCGAGTGGAGTGAATGAGTGTTGGATATCTGAAGTTTGTAATAAGGTACATTACGAAGAGTTCAGAGAGCAAGAATAGTAATACGAATGAAATATTGAGCAATATGAAAGTATGACTCAAATCGTTTTGAGGAGGTCTAGGAAAGTAGAGAGAATGGAGGATATTATGTTGTAGGGTAGATGATGTGGAAGAGGGTACAGCACGGAGAGTTCAGAGAGCAAGAACATCATCAATCTGAATGAAATATTGGGCTGTACAAAAATATGGATCATACCTCTTTGAGGTGGTGTGGTCAGATAGAGTGGGGAATAGTAGGTTGATGTAAAATATAATGTGCCAGCTTTGAAAGCGAGGGTTTAAGGAGATCCAAACAATGTATACTAGAGAATGGAAGAGTTGCTAGACCAGATGGAACATAAACACTAGTATGAGTTATTGTTTGTGTCTGTATGTAGGACGGGAGGATGCCCTTGAAATTTTGCCAGAAACTTTTTATTGAAGTCAGTTTTCTTTTTCAATTATTCCTTCGTACATGTTTTGATATTGAGCTTATTTAGTAATTAAATGTCAGTTCGAATTTCTCACCCCGCATACGGAGACCAGGAGGAGGAGAAGGAAGTAACGATTCATCTCAGCAGCCAACGACTGTAAAGAAATATTTAGTAGATATTAATAAAAAAAATTATTTTTATGCTTGATTTGCTGTCGCTTGGATTAAGCTTAGCAAACTTCTCTAGAATGGAATAGATATTTATACTAGGCGCAAATTTTATTTTTATCTAGGCCTACATACGGACATGTTTATTTTCCAAGCCTCAGAGGAATATGCATTACCGTTTTTTTAACGTAAAATTTATTTTTTATATAAAGGCTACATAACATTTTTCCAATCCCCCAGTGGAATATGCGTTTCTGTTTTACGTAATGTAAATTCTAACTTAAACGAAGGCTACTTAATAACTAATTTAGACAGAGGTACGAAGCCAAGTCGAATAACACGGATGATTATACGAATCATTTATATTTCCGAGCTTGACTTAACTAGTGGTGATCGAGGAGGAGTTGGACGAGAACGTCCTCTAAGAGTCTTACCTGATCAAACGAATCTTGAGGACTGAGGGGGCTAACCTGGGGTCACTGAACATAAAGTTTCTCCTGGTATATATATATCTCATTGCGAGTCCCTAATTAGTAGCGCTACTTAGAACTGCGAGGTAATTAGGACTTACAAATCAGAATTTCTGTATTTGTAAGCAGGTGTTTATTGGTTATACCCGTAGACGTACGTGAAAAGAGAGAGAGAGAGAGAGAGAGAGAGAGAGAGAGAGAGGGAAGAAATGTTGAGCTGCCAGAGGTATATTTGCTCAGTTATATTTACTGAGAATTTTCGTGACCAACTGAAAACATGCATACATGCACTCTTACACGCATATATACGCATATATATATATTATATATATTATATATATTATATTATATATATATATATATATATATAATATATCATCAACCTTGTTCTTTGATCTCTCCAGGACAACAAATTAAAAGGAGATATGAAATTACCGTTATGAACTACCTAGTTGAAAGAAGTATAACAAATATGTAGATGGCTCTTTCATAATTTGCAATGTTTTATAAAAAAAAAAAAGACTACTTCCTTTCGTGGAATTTCCCATTAATACGCTTGTGAATAAAGAAATATATTTTCTCCCTTCATTTGGATAAAAGTATAAAAAAAATTTATGAAATCGACAATCAGGTAACCGGAAATATTTCATGTTCAACCGATACCTCATATTGCATTAAAGAATCAACTATGATGTAAGCCGGACCATTTCCTTTCAAGTCAATGAACAATGTGGAAGTTGACCTTTAAATCAAGGAAAGCTGCAAAATCAGCAATTTCCAGACGCCAATAAACAGACAAGAATATATATATATATACATATTTAAGTAAACTCATGATACCGAGGTTTCCTCTTTGTTTAGCAGCACAGTATTCAGAGTGTGCACGATAATATTCTTGTATTTACTTTCTCGTTTAACTTTAAAAAAAAAGTGTTTTTTTTCATGCAGTTGCCATTGTTCCGGTCGGCGCGTTTTTTCTTTTCATATCTCAGAAAGAATAGGATATGAATTTTGTTCAGCATTCTTCGATCTTCCTTTGTTCCTTGAGACACAACTTTCTAAGACGCTAAGAAGACTAAAGGGATGAGAGAGAAAGAGAGAGAGAGAGAGAGATCTTATACTTCTAGATGTTTTACGCCATAATATTTCTATAACATACTTGTATTATGACAAACATTCTTTCATAAACCTTTAGTAATCGTTCTTCGGTAACTTCCCAGGGCATTTTATACATTTGTTATTTATTTATTCATTTTTATTTCTTTTGGCTTACTTACCGCACTGTGTCAATATCTTTTTGACTGGTTGGTGAACTAGGGACGTTTAGTATAAGTGGTGTGAATTTTGTTTGTGACCAACATCTTAAAGTACTTGTGTGGTTTCATGTATCTTCAGGGTCACGTGTTTAGACTTCTATGAAATGTTTTACAATTTACTTATTATTGCTCAAGCACGTCTGCTTTCTCTATCTGCCTCAGTGTTCTTGAAGTGTGTCGTACAGGTTGATGAAAAAGCAAAGGCTGGAATAATTTTCCAAATCTGCTTTTCATTGTCAGGCATTTTCTATGGATGATAGAATCTCGGATAGGACAGGCGACTAGGCATGGAATATGGGAAACGCAATTGCAGTCTATGATTTTCATTTTTTTTTTTTTTTTTACTTTTCCTTCATGCCTGTTCGGAGTCATGGCACACTTTCCAAGCAAGCATTGCGCCATGCTTTTACACCGCCCTGCAATATAGTAGCTGAAGCATTCCTTAACTCAGCGAGAACTTTGCATTCTTGCTCATGTCCTTGTGAAGTCGACAAAGAATTTGAATTTCGCGGCCAATTCTGCTTAAAGCCCAGAGGCTTGAAGGGGCTTGCAGATGCGCGTAAAAGCGAGAAGAAAAAAATGTATCAAGAAATATCCAAAGACACGATTTCATGGCGTCCTTCCTTAACTAAATTGCCCCAATTTTACTTTCCGTCGGTTGACGTACTCTCTGGTGCAAGAGAAAAAGGGGAGGGGGGGGGGGGGGGGGCGTGAAGTGGGGACGTGCCGGGGCATAAATTTCGGCGAAATTTGAGGTCCTTCCTCAGAAAATGTCATTGGTCGTTCATTTTCCAAGACAGTATCGAGTGGTGAATACTTCGCTCTCGAACAGCTGTAAACCATTAGTGTCGCAGAGTAATGGCATTTAATTTCATCTTGAATAATTCATTCTTCTGATGAACTTTGTCTCAAGTGACGAGTTATGAGAAGACAGGGTCAGTCAAATGGCTTTAATTCAAGGCATACAGCAGAAATTATAGAAGAAAAGGAAATAATGGTCAGGCGAGACTTGAAAATCCCGGAAGTAGTTTTGGTCATTTACAACAGTTACCGTAATAGCATCCATTATATAATTTTATGTTTAAATAACTACTATCTAGATGTGCGCATTATGAGTTATGTATTGGTATAACCATAATTTCCTTAGGAATTCCACAAAAGAGGTTACAGTAATGAGGACAGGATTTTTATCCATTTTCACTATTTTATTATAGATTATATTCGTAAGTATGGTGTTTTCTGCCTCTACGACTTGAGTCGTCATGAAGCTAGCCTGTAATATCTGGGCAATGAATCGTTCGGTCAACGAACTGCAAACGGTTTCCGTTGGTGTTAGAGATGGCTTTGTCTGTCCGTCCGCACTTTTTCTTACCGCCCCCAGATCTTAAAAATTACTGAGGCTAGAGAGCTGCAAATTTGTACGTTGGTCATCTACCCTCCAATCATCAAACATTCCAAATTGCAGCCCTCAAACCTCAGTCGTTTGTATTCTATTTAAGGTTAAAGTTAGCCATGATCGTGCGTGGCTGAAAGTTTCATGGGTCGTGGCGAGTTTCATACAGCATTATACGCTGTACAGAAAACTCGATTGCGCTGAAGAAACTTCAGCGCATTTCTTACTAGTTTAGTTTTATTTTTGAGTTTCAATCTCATATTCCTTTTCAAAATACTGCATTCTCTTTATAGCCTTGTAGTTTACTTGAATTCAAGCTATACTACTTCAATTTTGCTGTCCGGCTTCTTCAACTATTACTTTATTGCAGTTGTAGGGTTTTGTCATCGTCCTACTTCAGATACTTTATTTCCTAAATCTCTTTATCTTGCCTTCAGTGCTGTGTAGGCGAAAGTGTACATGTGCTCGTCTTGACGGTCGAAATTTCATAAATCCATTCATTCATTTTTCTCTAGATTATTATTATTATTATTATTATTTATTATTATTTTTTTTTTTTTTTTGCTCTATCACAGTCCTCTAATTCGACTGGGTGGTATTTATAGTGTGGGGTTCCGGGTTGCATCCTGCCTCCTCAGGAGTCCATCACTTTTCTTACTATGTGCGCCGTTTCTAGGATCACACTCTTCTGCATGAGTCCTGGAGCTACTTCAGCCTCTAGTTATTCTAGATTCCTTTTCAGGGATCTTGGGATTGTGCCTAGTGTTCCTATGATTATGGGTACAATTTCCACTGGCATATCCCATATCCTTCTTTTTTCTATTTTCAGGTTAATATTATTATTATTATTATTATTATTATTATTATTATTTTATTTTTATTATTATATTTTATTTTATTATTATTATTATCATTATTATTATTATTTATATTATTATTATTGTGAAAGATCATTTAAGGACACACACGAGAGGAAGATACTCGTCGTCCAATTTGTCAGAGCAGTTTGTTAAGGACGGATTTCGAAACCTCCTCTATTTTTTCTCACTGGCCGGGTTTTTAATATTTCAGATATCTCCTTCGACGAGTGATTTTATTAAACTAAAGACCATTTTTATCGCTCGTCGTGCTATCGGAAATCAATTCACGAAAACTTTTACCCCGATAGCTCGATAAAAAAAACCCACTGATATCCAGTGTCCGTAAAAAATCCATTACATTTATTACATCTGAATAGGGATAACATCGCGTTCCTTTAATCTATACGATTTTAATGGAATGTTTGTATGTTTCTCTCTCATCTGTAGCATTCATCTTCCAACGTTCAGGATCATAATATTTGTGTTGACGAAGCGTTTTAATATATTTTTCATTAGGGGCCGAAAAAAATGAGTCAATACCGGCGGGCGTTAGCTTTTCGTGTCATTAATATTAATGGGGCTCATAACGTCTCTGCTTATTAGCCTCGTTTGATGAGCAAACTTCGTTCAATTTATGAACTAGTTTGTAAATGCAAATAGCCAATTAGTGTCTCCACTTGCGGACGCTTTACCGCGTCACACAGAAATTTCCGAATCGATTGTAAAGGAATTAACGCGTTTCGGGCCACGTCAGCGCTCTGGGTCTCTCGACTCTCGAGTCCCGTTCCTTGAAGCCGGTTATGCCTCGTGGTGCTGTTCTGTCGCGTTAAAATGCCTTCTGCTATTTTAAGCGTTGCCTCGCAGCTTTTATTTTCTACCCTTGCCAATGTTGCTTTTATTATTGTCAGACATATGAAGTGGAAGATGATGGTTTCACTAATACACTATATATGCGGATATACACACACACATATATATATGTGTGAGTATGTAAGTATGCATGCATGCTTAATTCATGTAGTCTTAGCCTGTATGTGTGTATATATATATATATATATATATATGTATATTATATAAATATATATATATATATTATATAATATATACACGCGCACACACACATACATATATATAATATATATACTATATATATATATATATATATATATATATATATATATATATATATATATATATATATAATATATATATATAGTATATATATTATATATATGTATATATACACGCGCACACACACATACATGCATATATATATATATTATATATATATATATATATATATAGTATATATATATATATATATATAATATATATAATATCTATATACGAAGATAAAAGCCCACAAACACTATTTTAACGTTGGTTGCAGCGTTAAGATAGTGTTTTATGGGCCTTTTATCTTTGTATTATACTGTTGTATTACAGAAAAAGACATTCATTATATATAATATATATATATATATATATATATATATATGTATGTATGTATGTATGTAAGTATGTATGTATGTATTAGACCAAGGCTTCATGAATAGAGCAACCATCACCATCACCTCGGCCCATATTGAAATAGCATAGTAAAGGAAATAACTGAACATTCAAGCAGCCTTCCTAAATCCCCGAGAGAGCAAGTTATGGTACTGTGGACTCCGGGACGAATAATCTCTTTTCTTGAATAAGACCGAATCACGCACATAGAGGCCAGAGAATTTAAAAGTCTGGCGGAGGAAAGAAAAATCTCCGTTTATTCTTCCGTTGGATACGTATCTCTCTCTCTCTCTCTCTCTCTCTCTCTCTCTCTCTCTCTCTCTCTCTCTCTCTCTCTCGCCTTCTTTAACTCTAGCACGTTGCCGTCAAGTGCAGTAGGAATAACTTGAGAGTAATGCTTCTATTTGCATAAAGAGATTTCATTCTTTTGCCAGGGTCTTCCGCCAGAAGAAGTAAGGTTCCTTTATATTTGAATACCAATGGCTTTATATCACGCGAATGAATGCCGCCCTCAATACACAGATTCAAGATAAACGCCTTGAAATATATAAATGAATGGCTCTACTTCTTTTCCCCAACCTCTTCGGATATTCTCGTGAGTCTCCTCCTCCGCATTTTGCTAGATTTTCTGCATTTTGCTAGATTTTCTCCTTTAGGTAAAATGCCATTCTGTTTCACGTGTGCGTGATGTTCGGCCAAGATAGGATTTGGAAAATGTTCATGAACTGAAATATTTCGAAAGGTGATGCGATATAATTGGCAAGGCTGAGAGTCCGTGTGTAAAAGAGGGCGAATATGCGTGAAGTATGAATACTGTAGGTAATGACACAGAATAATAAAAGGAACAATGTAGGTAATGACATAGAATAATAAAAGGAACAATGGCCTCCAGAATTTTTGCAAGCCCCTTTACGTTATGAACTACTTCATTTCCATCCTTTTACGTAATCATGTGTTCCCACGAATGAAATTCAGCATGTCGGGGTGCCTTCAGATTCTTGAGGTTGTAAGGAAGAGCATGTTCTCAAGGTGCGGTTGAAGGGGAATGTTCATAAACAGTGAAAACCTTTTTTGATTTTATTGGAAATCTAGGAATGCAAGATTGTCCTGTCCTGTGCATTTGCACAAAATATTAATTGGCATAAATTTTGTGGACTCTTCTATGGGTTACTGGTTATTATTTTCCTTAATTTCAGGGATCGCTTCGACATTAATGTTAACAGCAGTCCATATAAACTTGGATTACCTATATTTCTATTTAATTCAGAAGCTTAAAGTTTATCCAGAATACAGTACTAGTGAGCAGAAGAGATATACATTTCAAAGAGATGCTGCTCGTCATTGTTATTTTACAGACTTTCTAACCTTATTTACTGTTTTTTTCAGATTCTCTCATGATTGGCCATAAGGATTTAGACCTGAAGGAAAAGTGAAAGACGGAGGGAGACAAGATTCGAAGAAGTCCAACTGTTAAATATGAGATCGAAAGGAACAGCGATGGATTGTCAAGTGCAAAGAGCAATACAACAAGCCCAATAGAATCTTCGAGAAGCCTTTGGTTCCCGCAGTCGGCAGTTGATACCATGGTAAGTTTGTTATTCTGCAATAAATATATGGATATCCCCCATCCTCATTAGTGCATCTGTCTGCTGTCTGTCTGTCTGTCTGTCTGTCGTCTGTCTGTGTCTGTCTCTCTCTCTCTCTCTCTCTCTCTCTCTCTCTCTCTCTCTCTGCTGTCTACAATTAAAAATCTAGATAAGTTTTTTGCTTCCTTATGTATATTATATTATATATATATATAATATATATATATAATAATATATATATATATATATATATATATATATATATTATATATATCTACATATTATTATATATTAATATATATATAATTATAATATTTATATATCAGGTGAATTCGTATGAAACTCCTACACGTTAAATATATTAAGGATCATACCTTGCATATCGCCACTCTTTAACGTATCTCATTTTCCTACGATCCAATAATCGCTCTCTCTCTCTCTCTCTCTCTCTCTCTCTCTCTCTCTCTCTCCTCTCTCTCTCTCTCAACTTTAATTATAGCATTCATGTGGACCTCGGTGGTTGTTTAGTTTAACCTCGTGAACTTTAGAAAAAAAATAATTGCTCTCCGGAACAACATATATCACCCAAAAACATTTCTTTTGTATTTCAAATTTGTTTTCATGACTGCAGTTTTTCTTTATTTGTTTTAATTTTTTCACTTCGTAATTTTTTTTATTCAGTGTAAATATTTATTATTGGGATTAGGTGAATGGTATAATGTTCCTTACTGACTCCTTGCAAGTCATTAATGCACTGGGTCTATATTGAGAACGTACTCATTTCTCTATGAAATAGTAAGTGATGTGCATTAGATCTCACGAAAGTGCACATGCGCATGCGCGGACGGGTGTGACGTCACACGTTACAGTCTTCCCTGAGGGGCGAGAACGAGCGGATGGTAGGGTAGGGCATTGGTCCTCAACCTTTTTTTGGCCCATGTACCCTCTCACCACATGTCGGAATGTACGTAATGTCATTCTCTCTCTCTCTCTCTCTCTCTCTCTCTCTCTCTCTCTCTGCTCAAAAGGTGCAGTGCAAATAATATGCAACTAAATACTAACACAAAACACACAAGCTATTGGAGAGAAAGCCCAGCATGACTTCTCAGAAAGTGCGGAATGCACACTGCGTTTTGTGTGGTCCTTAGGCCAATTGAGCATGCCAATCTGTGGTCACAATTCCCCTGCTCCCCCACTCCTTACTGTGTCTCTCTCACTCTCTCTCTCTCTCTCTCTCTCTCTCTCTCTCTCTCTCTCTCTCTCTCTCAGGAGTTTGAAGAAATATGCTGTTTCGTAATGATTCATTTTGATGCCATACGTGACGTTTTGGTGGCCTGTTTCCAGGGTATAAAGGAGACAACTTGATTGAGATTTGAACTAAAAATTCGGCAGTACTGTTAAGGTATCCTTCTACAGTTGACGCATCAGTGAAGGAAGTTGCAAAAATTGCAGGATTTTGGATGCCTTAGGCCAATTAAGCATGCCCAAGCCTCGAAGAATTACAGTTATATCAATAGAACTATTTTAATTCTCGAAAATCAGTCTTGTATTTTTTTTTACGCAAGATGCAAAGGTGGTTACTTATTAGGAGAATATTTTAATATTTCAAACTAATATTTACTTCTACGTAGGTAACAGTTTTGCTGATACAGTTCCTCTCCATCTGTCTCTATCCTGGGCCATTTCCTTCGCTTCCTCTAGGTTCTGGATTTCTTCTTCAAGATCTCTGACAATTATGTCTATTCACCTCGTTCTTGGCCTTCGCAGAGGTCTTCTTCCTATTTGTACTGCTGTCAGTGCTCTCCTGGGTCTTATTCCCATCCATCATCTCAACATGTCCAAACCATTTCAGCCTTCCCCCTTCAGCCTGATATTGACTGGCGTTTGCCTCAGTTTGATCCTAAAAAAATATGTTTGCTGAGGAAATGTAATACAAGGGTGCAAAACGAACACATTAAAAGGAAGGAATAGAAAAATAATACACTTCAAGACCTAACTTGAATAAAGAACACATGTGACATCATACACTTGCGAGAAGAATAACCAGGAGGTAAAGCTTATCCTAAATTAAATCAAGGCCCTAACGATATGCAGTTAAAGGGGTATAACAAATTGAAAAATAGATCTCATCACAGCCTTAATGGTTGGCATTATGCAAAACACGTTTAAAGGAAAACCAAACAGGTCATAAATATGACCTGACTTGAATAATGATTACAGAGTATATTGCATTAAAGTGAATAGACACGATATAAATCTTATACTGATTTAGAGAGTGGAACAAAATGCTGCTTACATTAAAATCTACATAATCACAAATATTGGTTATTTTTCTGTTTATATTAAATTTAAACCTGGTATTATATCCATTTATTCGGCAATGGAAGATCGACCCTTTGATGATCTTCAACGAAGCATGGCGAAGAAACATCAGTGTAAAGAATAAATGTTTGAATTCTGCATGCTCTTGGAGTGGAAGGATACATTGGAAAAACATTGGTATGGATATAATGTCCAAAAATCTACAATTAAACGTATGAGAAATAAAATGGAACTGCTGACACAAACAAGGTTTTCACCACCAACGACAGTCACGATTAAACTGTCAACCTTTTTGATAAACTTCTTCATCCAAATAAGGCCTGGACTTTGGGTTAAGAAGGTTTAAATTTGTAATATCCAGCATCTCAAGTCCTCAAGATTCATTAAGGTGATTGAAAACACACATGATATCATCTGATGCATTGGTAATCATGAAAAAAATGTGTAGGAAAATGAACATATTTTGAGTGTAAAATTACATTTGGAGAATTAAATACAAATCACTTATGCGATGCGAAGAGCAATCTCGGCAAAGTCGCCGTGAGATAATCTTATTAAAATGTGTTTAGTTACTTCGCAAACTATCGTGTATGAATGAAATCATAAAATATACATTAGACAAAATTCCCCACTAGGCCAGGAGATAACTGCCGTTTTCTGCCTCATGCACTAAATCAAAATATAACGCTGATATTCTTCACTCCTTAGGTAATACCTGTCCTCATATTAATGTAAAGAATAACGCAGGATTAATGTATTATTATATTAAAAAACGTTCAGATTAATGAAAGTTCAGGGATCGTGAGGTTCGAGATAAATAAAATTTCAAGTTGCACACTAATGACATTACATGCCTATCAATCATCTATTTAAAAACAAGAAAAATTTTGCAAATGAAACCCTCTCCCTGGTTCATAAAGTGGAAGTGTATATAAAATATGTAATCAATATTTAGGTTGGGTCTCTTCCAATTTATTCTTTAAATAATATATGAAAAAAGATTGACACTAGAAAAGTACAATAGAGTACGAAAAATTATATATATTAATTAGGCAAAAACTCGACTAACACGACTTCATAATGAGATGGTTTGTAGGTCTATACAGACATGTAATGAATATTAGAAAACAATTTTTTTTCATGCCAGGAAATCAATAACAAAAAGTCTTCAAATAAAATAAATCACTATTCCACCGCACCTCCGACTGTACAACTTCCTACTGAGTAAGTCTATATAAACATAAAATAAATGCCATCAAACATAATTTTTTATCGCCGAAAGATAAACAACGAAAAAACTTGAAATAAAACCGGCGAATTTTTCCCTTACCAACAACCATAAGCGCATTTTCCCCCCTCATTAAGAAGCAAATCAGAGAGATGGTTTTACAATTCTTCGTCCTCTTCCAATCTGAGACGTCTGCTGATGGATGAGATGTTAATGAGAGGGCGAACGAAAATAAGAGAGAGAGAGAGAAAGAGAGAGAGAGAGAGAAGAGAGAGAGAGAGAGAGAGAGAGAGAGAGAGAGAGAGAGAGAGAGAGCCAGATATATAATAGTACGTAGCATGACTTCTCATTCTACGTTACTGGGATACAAAAAGACTTGGATGGGGTTGGGGGCGCTATTATAAACCTGAGTTTATTTTTGTGCTGTTATGTCCGCCTGTTTGTATACAAGAGAAAGAAACTGGGGCGGAAGCATATATGTATATATGTATATATATATATATATATATATACTATATAGTATATATATATATAGTATATATATACATGTAAATATACATTTCTTTACAAACCTCATCCCTTACTTACAACTTTACAACAACACCACTCATTCATTGACCCAGCCTAGTTTGATTTGCGAAATTAAACCCTTTTGTTTTTTCACGTCGTGACCTACGTTAACACATGCGCACACTCACGCGCTTATTGATACACACACACACACACACACACACACATATATATATATATATATATATATATATATATATATATATATATATATATATATACATACATATATATGCTTAAAAAAATCACAGTAGATGCACGTGACTTCATAAATAAGCGAATACCACGGGAAATGATAGACAGGAATCCAAGCGCTTTCGTCTTTATTCAGACTTCGTCAAGGAGCTACTTGACGATGTCTGAATAAAGACGAAAGCGCTTGGATTCCCTGTCTATCATTTCCCGTGGTATTCGCTTATATACATATATATATATATATATATATATATATATATATATATATATATATATATATATATATATATATATATATGTATATATATATATATATATATATTATATATATATATATATATATATATATATATATATATATATATATATATATATACTAATAATGTTAATGAACCCAATGTTACATTGATTGACGTAATTGGACTAAGGGCATCAATCTGAACCCCCGGTGAAAACACTCTTTCACTTAAAAAGGTTAAATGACGCTTATCAGTTGAATTAACAAGCAGAACTCAAATGAAAATTTTAAAAAATTTTGTATTAAAAGCTCATTCAGAATCATAAAACCATTCCCGGCCGTAATGGCACCGCAAATAGATGGACGCAATTAAAAAGAATTTGATTAAGCCATTTTACATACGATATGGCCGCATTAGTCATAGTTCATAATTTTCATTAATCTCCCGAGGTTTATTTATTTCAGGTCAAACGAATTGCACAAATTTATGTTCATCTTTTAATGGGTCACGTTGTTTTTCTGTATTTTATTTCACCAAAAATAATAACTTTTATATAAGACCCAGATACGTTTACTGGTTTTTGTGGGACCTCATTGTAACCCCTTGCCACGATTCCTTTAAGCTTTCGCAAGTTTCAAATAGAGTCATATATTTTATTATATTCCCACCGCGTCAGGTTATCATTAGTGTTTATAGTCATCCGAGGTCGTCCATTTTTTTTAGATATTTCTTTTTATTCTAGTACTAGAATTCTTTGAATTAAGTACTGGAAATTCTGTCACCCGAAAAGTGCCAAAGCTTTTGGCACCATTCGCGTATACAAATCAAATTGAAAAGCGTGAGAGAGAGAGAGAGAGAGAGAAGAGAGAGAGAGAGAAGAGACGTGAGGAGAGAGAGAGAGAGGGGGGGGGTGGCCACTTGCACAAATCAAGGGGAGTGGAGAGAAAGAGAGAGAGAGGGGCGGGGGGCTACGGTGCTAACTCAAGTGGAGAGTGCAGATAGAGAAGAAAGGAGAGAGAGGGGCCTTGCACAAAACAAGGGAGATAGAGAGACGGAAGGGAGGGAGGGGGGTGGTACTTGCACAAATTAAGTGGAGTGGAGAGAGAGCGAGGGGGGGGGGGGGTTACTTGCACAAATCATTGTGGGCGGGGTGGAGAAAAGAAAGGAGAGAGGGGGGGGGGGGGTGGGGGGGGCTACGTGCATAACTCAAGTGGAGTGCAGAGAGAGAGAGAAAGAGAGAGAGTCCTTGCACAAAACAAGTGGAGCGCCTAGAGAGAGCGAGAGAGGGCCTTACACAAATCAACTGGAGAGAGAGAGAGAGAGAGAGAGAGAGAGAGAGAGAACGTGCACAAATTAAAAGGAGAGAGAGAGAGAGATACTACCTCTTTCAACAGCATGGAATTTACTGAAAGGAAACAGTCTTATACCCTCGTCCTCCACATGAGTCATTACCATTATTTGTCTCCCGAATGGAATCCCCACTAGAAGCGAAACCACACCTGTGCCTCGGCGTGTGTCTTGCCTGGATGTAATTCTCATGAGACTGCTATTGAAATGTCTTTATTTGTTTGTTGTTCTCGTCTGGTGTTTTAGTCTTTTTTTCTTTTTTTCATAATATAACAGTAATAATATATAAAGGTATTCTTATAAGACTATTATTGAAATGGTCTTTATTTGTTGTTATTCTCTTTTGGTATTTTAGGCTTGTTCCATACATCTGCACTCTGAATAATAATAATAATAATAATAATAATAATAATAATAATAATAATATTAACACCAAGAGATGAAGGACACGATCAGGAATGAATATATGCAGAGACTCAAGGCGATACTCAAGTCAAAACTCAACGCCGGAAATATGATATAAGCCATAAACACATGGGCAGTGCCAGTAATCAGATACAGCGCAGGAATAGTGGAATGGACGAAGGCAGAACTCCGCAGCATAGATCAGAAAACCAGGAAACATATGACAATACACAAAGCACTACACCCAAGAGCAAATACCGACAGACTATACATAACACGAAAGGAAGGAGGGAGAGGACTACTAAGTATAGAGGACTGCGTCAACATCGAGAACAGAGCACTGGGGCAATATCTAAAAACCAGTGAAGACGAGTGGCTAAAGAGTGCAGGGAAGGGAAAAAGGACTAATAAAAGTAGACGAAGACCCAGAAATATACAGAGACAGGAGAATGACAGACAGAACAGAGGTGGCACAACAAACCAATGCACGGACAATACATGAGACAGACTAAAGAACTAGCCAGCGATGACACATGGCAATGGCTACAGAGGGGAGAGCTAAAGAAGGAAACTGAAGGAATGATAACAGCGGCACAAGATCAGGCCCTAAGAACCAGATATGTTCAAAGAACGATAGACGGAAATAAACATCTCTCCATATGTAGGAAGTGCAATACGAAAAATGAAACCATAAACCACATAGCAAGCGAATGCCCGGCACTTGCACAGAACCAGTACAAAAAAGAGGCATGATTCAGTGGCAAAAGTCCTCCACTGGAGCCTGTGCAAGAAACATCAGTTACCTTGCAGTAATAAGTGGTACGAGCACCAACCTGAGGGAGTGATAGAAAACGATCAGGCAAAGATCCTCTGGGACTATGGTATCAGAACGGATAGGGTGATACGTGAAATAGACCAGACGTGACGTTGATTGACAAAGTCAAGAAGAAAGTATCACTCATTGATGTCGCAATACCATGGGACACCAGAGTTGAAGAGAAAGAGAGGGAAAAAATGGATAAGTATCAAGATCTGAAAATAGAAATAAGAAGGATATGGGATATGCCAGTGGAAATCGTACCCAAAATCATAGGAGCACTAGGCACGATCCCAAGATCCCTGAAAAGGAATCTAGAAAAACTAGAGGCTGAAGTAGCTCCAGGACTCATGCAGAAGAATGTGATCCTAGAAACGGCGCACATAGTAAGAAAAGTGATGGACTCCTAAGGAGGCAGGATGCAACCCGGAACCCCACACTATAAATACCACCCGGTCGAATTGGAAGACTGTGATAGAGCAAAAAAAAAAAAAAAAAAAAAAATGAAATAATAATAATAATAATAATAATATAATAATAATAATAATAATAATAATAATAATAATACATCAGAAGTATCACTCCTGATATTATGATCTGAAAGACAATAATATGATTCCCCACAGACATTTGAATAAATTGCAGTCGAAATGTCTAAGCATCTATGAAATGTATACTGCACTGATTCACAAAGCTTCTTTTATGTCTGCGATTACAAACTTGGAGTTAACAGTTAGTGCAATTTTATTTGAATGAATTTCATAGTACATGTTATGTAATTACATTTCGAAAGACATTTATGATACTTTTTCAGCTTTCTTACCCCATTGCCTTTGGGGTTCATTATGTTCCCCTGTGGCTTGCTTGAATTCTCATGACTATATAAATCCATCCATCATGGGTAATTTCAGTAGCTTTTGATATTGAAGTTCGTTGATAAGTTCTACAACAGATTGTAATTTATGTTAATAGCTACCAATTATCTGTAGGCATTTGTGGTAACTGAAACTCGTTGTTGTTAGCACTTGTTCTAATGTGTAATCTCCCTAATGTCTTTTTTGACAGAAATTAGATATTTGTATAGCACAGGCTCTAAAATACAACATGTTACTCTTTATATGGCAGAAATAGTATTTTCTGATAGCATGCAGTCTAAGCCATAACATATAAATGACCCTATCAGATCAGTGAGCGTTCCGCGGCGCTCTACTGACACTTTTAAAGCTGATGCTTACCGTATGCATCAAGTTTTACGACGTTTTCTAAAATTCGATAAAACTGTCACTTCGCCGCCTCCGCTTTGTGCCTTCGCAGTACCACTACGAGAGGGATATGGGTTGCTGTGGTTACGCTGTATAAACCCGAGCGAAAGAGGAGCTATGCATCGATTCTAGCTCACTACGTAAAGGGTGAGTAGATTTTGCTAGATGTAGTAGATCAAGTAGCAAAATCCGGGTAAGTTGCAATGTAAATTGCAATTTAAAGGACGAGTAGATAGTGATTCATATATACGTATTAAGCTTGGAAATTAAAGCTATTAACCATATATATTAGATTTTAAGAAGGATTTCATTTTTATAGGTTTTGCGGCAATAGCTTTAATACGAGGAAAAAAAAAAGTGAAATCCGTTCTTCAGAAATAGATACTTTTCCATAAGCAAAAATAAATGGAATGGGGAGCACATTAATATCTTCTGACAGTTTGACAGCTCCCGTTTATTGCATTTTGAATTTTTTTTTTTTTTGCAGTGTTATGGCAAGTCAAGTAAGAATCCATGGCATTTTTTCATTAGTGGGGATATGAATTTCTTTCGCAGTGGACGATTGCTTAAAATCTGAACGTCGTAAGACTTCATATACCTTCACTTTCAAATTAAGATTGGTATAACAAATGAATTCCTCCCCGAAATAAAATTTCCATCGTCGTAATTTAAACGAGTTCGTTAAATTTGAAATGGGAACGTGTTTCCTTAACTGCTTTGTGGATATTGCTTCGTACATCAAACATCCATAACGCGTTTCACACCATCTCTGCTAATTAATTCAAAAATTAATATATGGTTTACATAAAAATCTTTCCATGACTGACATTACGTTATAAGCAAAAGAAAAATTAAAACGACAATATTTTATTAAAGCTACAGACTTGATCATTGTTACACTTCATAAAGTAAAACAGCTATAGTCGCTACACATCGCCAGGAGTACAAATTTTAGGCGACTTCAGTCGATGGTTTGTTTGATGAATAGTATTCATGACGCCTCCTGATCGGGTTGGATTTGACGGGGTAAACCAAGTACCTGCTAAAAGTCATCACCAAGAGTAAACATTTGTGTGATTTTAATTGACAATGTGTTTAATGAATAGAATGCAAGACTGCCTGATCTGGAATTGGCATTTACCGAGAGGATGTCTCCTGGTGATGACAGTTTGAAGATTATTTAATAACCGTGAATCCAGTATCTTGTAAAACAACAAATATCACTTCGAAGCGGTTAAAGAACCATTCAGGGTAACGTTTTAACCATAATATCTCAGAAATACCAAAATCCTTCTACGATTTGTGGGTATTTTAGGACACCCAGTGTCCATATAGTACGCTACGAGCCGTGTAGTACTATACAAACTCTCAATTTAATTGGGGTTTTTATGTAAATGTACATTAATCTTTAAGATCCATTTTAATAATTCAGCCAACCCTAGATCCCATTTAGTCGTGGTATAATGAAAACAGTTGAAGGTAGTGTAGTAACCATTTGAAGTAATCAAGATGTTGGTTTTCTTTAGAAATTTCGTTCTTGAAGAGAAAGTACCGAGATACATCTGGAATAATATTTATTGAGCTTCAGTTTATTTTTATCTTACTTCAAGGCAACATGAAGGCAGTTTCAAATCAAAAGTTCACAAAAAAAAAAAAAACAAAATATATACTTGAAAGAGGAAAAAATTGTAGAATAAAAAACTCCAGTTAAAAATGTCACCTAAAGAGGAAACGCCTGAAATATTTTCCACGAGTCTTACCCTTCCCATAACAGAATCTAATTAAATCCTTGTCACAAAGCAATGGAGAAATGTACCAGTAAAGGTTATGTAAATAAAAGAAGAGTAAGAAACTTCCTAACAGAACCAATGCAGCAAAATCTATCCAGTGCGTGACATTTTACCAAACAGACTCTAATGAATAAAAGCCCCCGCGTTGAATGATTTAATCCTCTGATTTCCCAATCCCATAAAATTGAATATAGACTTTAATTACGAAGTCCTTCATTAAGGAGAGCCCTTTTCAGACTCCGGAGGGCCGAGGCAAAAAAAAAAAAAAAGTATCGGAACATACTAATTGCCCTGAGGAAAAGGAGGGAAGACTACTACAGCTCTGCTAGATTAGTCTCTCTATGGAAATCTCCTCTTCGATGAGACAAATTACGAGATTCGAAGGTGGATGGGAGAAGAGGGAGACAGAATTTTGGAGGACTTGTTATAGGAAATTTATTTTCAAATTTTCTTGGTTATCAGAACTACGCTCAGATTACATGGTGCTCTAATCATATTATTTTTTTAAAAGATTTTAATTAACTATATTTCTCTTATTCTATTATTATTGAGCTTGCATTCATTGTAGTAGATAACATGGTCTTACTTTAATTTTTTCTGTAAATGATGTTTTTTATTATTATTATTATTGAACTAAGGAACCTCCGTAACGAGGCTATAATATTGACAATCAAAAGCCACAGTAGTGTTAAAATATATTATTGTACGATGGTAAAAATACAAGGAGAGACTTTCGGATACTGCTCCGTATCCCTCTTCAGTCCTACTGACGGTCAAACAATGGAGGGAGCGCTACAACAGTTGGAAAAAAAAAAAAAAAAAAAAAAAACTGGTTCAAGGCGGATGGTTTTAAGTGTAGGTCAGGTAATCCCAGTTTGGTTGTTTCTGTTGGCGAGACGGCTGGAACGGCGAAGTGGTCGTTCAGGTGATTCCAGCTCGGCAGACGCCCCATCGGTGCCATGACTTGAAGCTGTGGTAACCTCAGTCATCTGGGATAAAAGAGATGTGGGAGCAACATCAGGGGTCTCAAAACTATCTTCGTCAGTGAAGGTTTTGTGTTGCTTTAGAGAAAGAACTATCTCTAAAGCAAAACGAATATATTACGGTATGAGTGCATCAGGTAATCCTAATGTGGTCAAAAATATGAAGTATTTATCCATAGCTTACAATCCGAAACTGGAAAATACCTGCTATCTTGCAAATAGTAAGCAAAAAGAAATTCAAATTGCTTTCAATTTTAAAAATACTATCAGAAATCGGTCAGTGTGCAATAATAACAACAATGGTATTAGGAAAACACCTGGTGTTTATCAAATTCCCTGTGCCAACTGCCCTCAGAAATACTTTGGAGAAAGTGGACGTTGTTTGGACCTTCTGAACATCGTAGGGCCTATGAACTCCATGCAATGAATAATGCTCTTGTTTCACATTCATTCGTTCCAGGACACAACATCAATTGGAATGGTGCCTCTTGTCATTTTTAAGAGTGGGGATGTTGGTGTTCGTCGCTTAGTGGAAGGAGCTGCTATTAGAAAGGGGTGTGCTTTTGAAGGGAACAAAACCTTCACTGATGAAGATAGTTTTACCAATTCTTTAATAATTGGCCACTTTGTCAACGATTTTAGGATTCATATGTCTGGTGATTGTGAGACCCCTGGTGTTGCTCACCTGAACGACCACTTCGCCGTTCCAGCCGTCTCCCCAACAGAAACAACCGAACGGGGATTACCTGACCAACACTTAAATCCATCCGCCTTGAACCAGTGTGTGTGTGTGTGTGTGTGTGTGTGTGCTTTTTTTTCAGAAGAGGGATACGGAGCAGTATCCAAAAGTCTCTCCTTGTATTTTTACCATTTTACAATAATATATTTTAACACTACTGTGGCTTTTGATTGTCTTAATTTAATTATTATTATTATTAGTTATTATTATTATTCTTATTATTATCTTATTATTATTATTTTATTATTTTATTATTATTATTATTATTATTATTATTATGAAAAATGCTATGGGCTACTCAGCACTCATTCACAGAACTATCGTCATACAAAAATCGTCATACAAAAATAAAGAAAATATACTGACAAGAGAAAAGCGACACTAAATTACGAAATAAAATAACTTAAATAACCGTTTTATCTATAGTATATACATTCATACACAAGCACACTTTATATATATATATATATATATATATATATATATATATATATATATATATATATATATTATATATATATATATATATATATATATATATATATATATTATATATAAATAAATTGTAGAGGTAACTCAAAAACGCATTCTCTAGAATATTCTTGCGTTCCAACTTTGAACGCGATATAGAGCCCCAAACTCTAACATACATTTTTGAATGTACATTTTCCTTTGCTTCATTCGCCAAGGACTCAGATAAGGCAAGTCTTGCAGAGAGGTTCAGCTTCACAAGAGAGGACTATCCTTGTAAGTTGATAGGCTACACGAAAACCCCGAGTATTGCACAGCGGTTCTTGCAAAGTCCTAATGACTACCCACCTGGTGCTGCTGCATTGTTACCTCTGAAGGGGGAAGTTTGTCTGAGCAGCTCAATACAGAGATACAAAGCGAGAGAGAGAGAGAGAGAGAGAGAGAGAGAGAGAGAGAGAGAGAGAGACAAAGAGAGAGGCTTTGGAAATGTTAAACTGAGACTTCCATATTGTGTCGACGAATGTTACTGAGAAAGTATCAGTTACAATCTGTTAAAATGTAAAATCTTTGTAGAATACAGAGAGAGAGAGAGAGAGAGAGAGAGAGAGAGAGAGAGAGAGAGAGAGAGACTTTTGAAATGGCTGTTATACTGAGACTTCCATATTATGTTAACGTAAAAGTATCAATTACAGAGACAGTATGAATTACAATCTACTGAATTATAAAGTTTTTGTGCAAGACAGTATGGGAAATGTTTTATACACTGCCCTTGCGTAAAATTACCATGAAGTTATATGATAAAAACGGGAACTTAATACAAATCTATTGAAGGATGCCTCATTTCGTAAATACGTACAAGGAAGTGAAAAAGGAAAACTCGTAACACCTGATAATTTAATCCAAAAAGGCAGGAGGAGTTTCCTGACTATTTCTTAGAAGGTTTAAAAATGGTTGAATTCAATTTGAGTTTCTATTCTTGACGAGGCTAGAAATTGAATTCACTTGAAGTCCCTTGTAGGATTCCACATATCGAGGTCATTGAGAAATAAACTAAAATTATCTGATAATATATTCATAAATCTCGTGATGATGTATAGTTTTCTGTAGAAATAAAATATATTTGAGAAAGTGTGGTGTTAAATTCAAGGGGGAAATCCACTTCCCTAAGCAAAGTAAAATATTTTGCATCAAAAACTAAATGGAAATAGCCAAGGAAACAAATAAAAAATATAGAAACCGCTTTCTTAAGCTTACAGAGAAGACGGGATATTTTTATATTTGAAAACAATAGGGAAATCTTAACTAAAGTAAAGTAAAAAAAAAAAAAACGGTTGAAAGAAAAATCCGAACGATTATTAGAAAAGTCACTTCGACTAAAGAAAAAAAAAGAGAGATAGAGAAAAAAAACGCCGTTAAGCTGAATGTATATTGCATTAATCCTCAAATGGGTTTTCTTAATTGGTTTTGGAGAATGTCAGGAAAAAGATCCAGTTATATTCTAAGTAACGGTCCAAATGTATGTGTGTGTGCGTCCGTTTGTGTGTATGTGTATGTGAAAGAGACAGAGAGAGGGAGAGAGAGAAATATCTTCATAATAGAATAGAAATCCTAATGGATTCTCCTTTGAATTCGTAATGGGGGAACTCTCAGGAGAATTCTTGAAGATAAAAAGAAATCACATCAAGACCTCAGTGGATCTGAACTGATTAATGGTCAGGAATTTTTCATTAGGCTTTTATTGACCCAAAAAATATCGACTTTTAAAAAGGTAAAATTTCCTTATAGAATCTAGAATAGTTTGTTTTTTTATTTTAATAATATGTCTCAACGGTAGGAACCCTCGAGAAATCTTCACGTTGTCTTTTGACAATTTCATGGCTTACATTTAATTAGTTACTATTTTAGATGCATTTTATAAATATTACTTGAATAAACATTTAATTAGTTTGCGTAAAAATTCGTTTGCATTTTTTATGAGTACTTGACATTAAATCTGTGTTTTATTATGCTTTTGTTGGATCTGTATCTCTTAATGTGGTCCTGTCATGAACTACTAATGAACACCTTTGCGAGTCTGTGTGTGTATAAGTTTGACGATGTATTTATAAATTAGTGCATATTTCGCCAAAATAACGATTTTTTGTACGAAACTCCTCCAGAATTCTTTCTCTCTTTCACCAGGCCCTCTCACGGAAATTACTTGCCGGCTTCTGTGGAATATCGGAAGAAGCTTGCTAATTATCCTGAGGATATATATTACAGCAATTTCGCAGTACCCTCGCTGTAAGAGAGAGAGAGAGAGAGAGAGAGAGAGAGAGAGAGAGAGAGAGAGAGAGCTCCTGACTCGCAATGCTTAGAAACTAGTAAATGTTAATTACTGTTGGAATTTTTATTATTTTTGCAAGCATTACTCTGTTATATAATGTATTTTGTACCATTACACTATATAAATGCCAATGTGCACTTGATACGACGTGTTTTTGTACATTACTTTGCCTTAATCGGGGGCTTTATTGATCTTAACATTCACTTTTCCAAGCATTTTCTTGTTTCATCGACTCCACTGAATGTTGGAGTGTTTATATATGATGCTGGGTTTCATCTTCCATATAGAGTTGTCGAACACACGCCATATAATCACATTGTAAGCATTTAGTAACTTTACAGCTATTTTCTTTACTTTTGTATGAAATCATATTAAACCATATCTCGTTATTTCAACCGTGACTGGCTTCTTCAACTAAAATTTATTCCAGTTTTCACAAACATTGGAAACAAAAGATCAACATTATTAAGAGACTCGTTCTTGATTTGGCTTATTGCACGATGTCCATTCTGTATCTCATCTCTATCTTGTACAGCCGTGGACAGAATATTACCCTTGACAGAAGTACTGGAATCCAATTAGAACGTTCTGTTCCAGGTACTGAAATGAATGATGCCGGACTTATTGTTCCACTTCCTAAAGGAGAGCAGATATATGATTAAGATGACTAAAACTTTAAGTCATCACAACGGTGGGGGGTGGGGGTCGCATTACTTGCATCTGTGAAGGGCTGAGCCGATTTGAGAATGGGTTGGGGAGGGGGGATTGGGGAAGAATGATGGGAATAGCAGATGTGGAGGGGAGATGGGGAAGGAGAGGAGAGATGGGGGAAGGGCGTTGGTCACTGAAATATAAGCAAATTACAGTCACGTAAGTTGAGCTGCTAGTTCAGAAGGGACCAGTGAAAGCTCATTACAAATACAAGAACGCTACTGGCTACAGTTACCAAAAGGTCGAATCGTCTCTTACTGACTGTCATTATAGCATGAAGTATCGTGACAAAAATTCCTGGATTACCCTGAAAACACAAGCTCGAATGCTTGTCTGCTCAATTCTGACTATGCCAGCATTTTCTCTTGACGTGAATGCAGCAAATTTTTCTCGAGTGATGTGAAATTATTGTCGGTGAAAATAAAGAACGCTACAGGATATATTTTCCCAAAGGACGGATCATCTTTCACTGTAATTATAGAATGGATGTCGTGAAAACCTTCCTTTTTACCACTTTTTTTTATATATAAAACCCATCATAAGATATCTTACCCCTGGTAACATAAGCTTGAACAGATGTCTCATCAATTCTTACTGCTCACATTTTCTCAGAGGTGATTACAACCAATGTTTTTTCGCGTAACGCGAAATTATTGTGGGTGGAAATAGCATCACTTTAATTTCAAAATAGAAGCGAAAAAATCCAGAACCTATGCCATTAGATTTTGAGAGGAGAACACCTGAGCATTTCATTACAAGTATCTCGTATGATTATAATTTGTGACCACGCAAAACATTTCCATAAATTCAATTTCATGCGGCAGTAAGGGCTTTAATTACGCTGGAATACCATTCTAAGTACTTTGTGATAATGTAGTTTATGGTATTATGCAAAAAGGAGAAAACGAGAATGCAAAAGGTGTCTGCCATGAAAGTTTAAAAATCAAATCACTTATAAAACAGATTTAAAAAAAAAAAACTATTATGAAGCAACGGAAATGAGTCACCTTTGAGAACAGAAGCAATATCATTTTTTTCCCTTTTCTTTTAATCATGAAAGTTATGGAAGTTTTTGAGGTCACGACTGGTGATTAATCTAAAGGCAGACGCTGATTCATGACCCTTCAGAAGGCAAAGTTTTTTTAAGATCAAGATTCAAGACAATAAACCTGGTTGGAAAAACGGGCAAAAATATT
Source organism: Macrobrachium nipponense (assembly GCF_015104395.2). Classification (NCBI taxonomy): domain Eukaryota; kingdom Metazoa; phylum Arthropoda; class Malacostraca; order Decapoda; family Palaemonidae; genus Macrobrachium; species Macrobrachium nipponense. Next base: position 64,293,322 of record NC_061096.1, read on the forward strand.
CTGCCTTACTGGTCACAGTTGGTGGGTACGCTGCAAGGCAGACAATATACTTATGTAGTCGGATTTTGGGAAATTTTTTTTTTTGAATTGGAAATTATGTCACAAAATAAAAAAAAAAATAAGCAATGAATGATTTTTTTTATAAATGTTTGCCTTTTAACTACTTTATATTGTTCATTTCTTCCAGAGAATGATACCATGAATTTAAATCGATCTGTTTCTCCATAACAAGCTTATATTTAACATAACACATTAAATAATGCATACCATATTTGACTAGAGGGTAATAAGACTGGAAAGTTTAGAAAATAATCAAATTACATTAGCTTTTAAAATATATAGCCTGGACCATAAAAGCCGAAATATGAAAGTTAGGGTAGTTTTTGAAGATTCATGTGTTCATATGTCATAACTACAAACTCTTCAAAACTAAGGCGCTTAGAAAAGTTTGGAGGCAAGTTACTGGACATTCAATGGGAAATTGTTGTATTCCATTCGAAACTAATCTTATTCATCGGAGACAAATGCTACTCACGAAGCGAAAGATGCTGACGCAGCTTCCAACGAAATACTGATTCTCGGGCATTCCATTGAGGTGTGAGAGATGTCTATTATTTTTGGCGATAGAAGCTCACTCTCGACGTGGTTCGGAAGTCACGTAGAGCCGTTGGTCCCGTTGCTGAATAACCACTGGTTCCATGCAACATGAAAACACCATACAATCAAAAAAACAAACCAACTAAAAACTTTTCGGTACAAACACTTTTGACTGTTTTTAATAACGGCGCTGATGGCGCATGCGCAAAGGGATGAATCAACACTCAATGAAGAGAAGATTCCTGAGGCGGAGTCTCTTAAGGAGCAACGTTGTCTAATACAGGTTATCTTCATTTAGAAGTCAGTGAATGCTGAAACGATGCAAATCAAGCAGTTAGTTGGCAGGCTGAGGGAGATCTGGAAATGAAACAGACTTAAATTTGTATATGAAAGTGATATGGCACGTAAAAGCCTAGCAGCTACACTTATGATGCTACGCTCATGAATCATGGCACGATTAATGGCAGTGAAAATAAATGTGCAAAGTTTTGTCAGATTCAGTATAAGGCTTGAATAACGACACTGTGAGTCGCGTTAGAACAGATATAAATGATTACTAAAGAAAATTAGGGAATTTTAGCAGTAACCCTTCATTTAAGCATATTGTAGCAGCAATCAGATTCAATAGAATAATAATAATAATTATTATTATTAATATTGATATTATTAAAAAAGCAAATCACAGGGGTGACAATAGTAATGATGATCAAATCACTGATAATAATGCTTTATTTGCTCGGCACTGTTATCTATGCAGAAATTATGGCACACATTTTAGATGTAATTAACGTTATTAAACTGTTGAGCCCAACATATTTTTCATACATGCGCCAAATTTACGGCGTATTGGGAGCCCATATAATTCATTTAAATCTGAAAGCCTCAGTGTGGACTGCGGTTAAAGCTGAAAGGGCTTATTTGCAGGCTACTGCTGCCCGTTACAGCGATTTATGTATGATCGTTTTTAGGGTAAAATATGATTAAACGTTTGACGTTTATGTGCTTTTCGCGATCGATTGTTTGAATTTTTCTGAACGGTATTATGGTGTGCTGATTTTTCTTTTATTTATTTATTTTTTCTCTTAGGGCCTTTCTTTCTCACTTTCAAAGTTATATGTATGTTTATATATATATATATATATATATATATATATCTATATATATATATATATACTATATATATATATATATTTATATATAAAATAAAACATATACATATAATATTATTATATATATATATATATAATATATATATATATATATACTTATATACACATACACATACTTTCATACCATACATATATATAGACTTATATGCTACTTATATTTTGTATAATAAGAGATATCAGCTCCATTCCTTTGCAGAGCGATAAATTCACCGACTTCCACAGCAAAGAACGAAATTCTGGCAAAGGGACAGGAAAGTTTAGGGTACCATATGGATATATTTTTCATTTGTTAGATTTATGGGGGACGATAAAGACTTGTTGAAGGCTTTCATTGACTTTTTTGTAGGCTGATTGATTTATAACTCTCTAAAAGCCCCGAAAGTTAACTTGGTCTTTTGTGGAAAGTGGTTATTCTCTCGAATTAACTTTCGTTCTCTTTTCTTTTAGATTCTGAAAGGGACAACATGAGGTCTGTTGCTTCTAGTCATTGTTAATTCTATTTTATTGGTATTTCCTTTCAACTTATTTACGATTATTGAACGTTTATACAAGGTTTTACATATAAAACAATATATTAATGGTCCTCTGATCGAGATAACAACACAGTATATTTCCCTACTCGAAGAGCTCCATAAATTAAAAGCAAATAAAGTAATTGTTCAATAATGAAATTCAGTTCATTTTATCCGGAGAAGTTTATGTTTACAGTCATATCTTCATTTGTTAGGTATTGTTCTTTATATCTAAGTTTTCTTGTCGAAAATTAGAGGACTGAAGCAAAAACCGTTCTGAAATATTAAATGCAAAATTTCCTCATCAGTTAAATTTTAAAGCTGTTAGCCTTCATTGAAGCAAAATTCAATTATCATTCCTTGCAATTTTATGGAAAAATTATGAAAAATTCTGTTTAGTAATTTTGCAACACATACACACACGTCCATATATATATATATATATATATAGAATATATATAGATAGTAATATATAGATATAGATATATATATATAGATATATAGATATATTAAGATATAGAAAGATATATCTAGTTATGTATGGAATCGAGAATATATATATATAGTATATATATATACTATATATAGATATCATATATATATATAGATATATATGTATTGTATGTATATATATATATAGTATATATATATATATATATATTATATATATATATATATATATATATATATATATATATATATATATATATATATATATATAATATATATATATATGTATATATATATATAATATTATATATATATATATATATATATATATATATATATATAGATATATATATAGTATGATGTATATATATATATATATATATATATATATATATATATATATATAAATATATATATATATATATATGTATATATATATATATTTATATATATGCATATTATTTCTCCATCTAGCCCTAATTGGAAGAGAAAGTTTTCCTCATGCTAGTCAAATTTCCACCAACTTCTTTGAAGATAGCACTATAGAATATACCTCAATTTATGTAGTATCTTTCCTCTTGGTACATCGAGAATGAAAATAAAAAAAAATAAAAAAATAAACAAGAATTTACGGATTGAAATAAGAAACAAATAACGGTTGTGGACTGGAATGTCTCTGGAGACAGTACAATATGTCATCACCAGTCAGTACCCGAGAGCCAATAATACCCGGCATATCCGAACAAAGGCTGATGTTGGGCCAAGACCCCTTCGTCTGCCCCAATCCAACTTCAATCAACTCCCATTAATTGCTCTGTCTCTCCCTCATGACCCTAGTAAAGTTCCTGCTACACTTCGGTCATTCCGACGTCTCTCTCTCTCCTTCAGGTTGCTGGAACAGGCATTAGCTGTGTTGAATAGGTCTTCTTCTTGCACTGCTTTTTCGTCCGGGGAAACTAGAATGAATTCATTTGACAATCTTCCTAATTTCTCCAGTGTCTTTTTTTTCTAGTGCAGTGTAGATAAAGCAGTTGTTTGATTTGATTTTAGGTAATTTGAGTAATGAACAAAGTAAATTTGAGTGTTATAAGAAATTGAATGACTGTCAGAGATCAGTGAAATATTTTGATTTTAATAGATCACTTCCAAGGCGTTGCAGCTCTTCCAGACACACTTTGCAGGGAAAATGAAACTGAGGAGAAAGATGCAAGATGAGAAGAGAATAATCCTCATTTATGCCTCCTCCATTATCATTGTATATTAACTGAGAATTTCATGCCACTCTCTCTCTCTGTCAATGGACCTGCTTTTATAAACATTATGGCTTTATCTGAGAGGTCTTAAATAAGCTGTAAAAATCAGACAGTTTCCGAATTAGTATATTACTGTCTTCAAAGCTTTATTTTCTTTGATTCGAAATCTAAGGCATTATGATAGTAAGAGGTATCTACTAGTCCGTAAAATCTTGGTCGCAATGTTTAACTATTAAAATTCCGATGGAGAAACGCGAGGTTGTTGGGCATGGTATATTTCAAAGCCTTTCTGGAACTACCTCTACAACTCCTTCAATCCTATGTGTTTCTTAAGTTTGGTAATACCAAAAATCTATTAAAGTTACGACTCTAAAAGATCTTTCAATGAGTGAACAGGTAAGGCATGTTCAATGGCACGTATTATTGTGTTTTTACACAATGATACGTATTTACATGCTATGTTTGCAATTTAAAAAATCCCAGTTCTACATTCATTCAATTTTTCTATTTACCTGATGGCATAAAGAAGTGTACTGGAATTTATTGAATTTGGTATCACGCTTGTGTTTTCATGTCGTAAATTACATCCCTTTTTATCACTTGAATTATAGCACCGATGAATTAATCTAAAACATAAGTGAAACATTACTTACAAATTAATAACAGTAATCTTCCGCGAGATCTCGCATTCGCCAGGAAAGAATATTCCCAACCCTTGATGGGTAGTTACTGCAAGCCATTACAGGTGGTGGTTATGACCTAATTTAACCTAAATAGCTCGTAAAGGGAAATGTACCCTCCTCCGCCTACCATTTGCGTGTTTGAGTGTCTGCGTATTCACTTCTGCATGAATAATTAAACTCTTAATTTTTTTTTTTTTATTCGCCAGGAGTCTACAACGACTTGCGAGATGTCGGCAGAGTTGTTAATTATTTCAGCAAGAGAGGAGGAGGAGGAGGAGGAGGAGGAGGAGGAGGAGGAGGAGGAATAAAAAGAGGCATTGATGTGTATTTAGGCATTAACCGGGTAAGCAGTGTAGAGAAATCATTACTTAGAATTAACGTTTGTACTTTCTATTCTTGCATCAGATTTTTCTTTCTTAGACTTCAGGCTGTCAACCATACGTCCTTGTTAGGGATGCAACCTGCGATGCTCTCGAGGGGCACACTGTTGGCTGTACTCAACTTTCTTTGCACCGACTCTACTTTCTGTCATCTTTCGTTTCATATGTTCTCAAACATCTCTTCCAACTTAGCCGTCCATCTTCTTTAACTTTACCATGACACAGCTTTTTACATTTCATACGAACACTTTCAAGCAGATTTTATTAATAGAAGACCTGTAAATTCACTTTAAAAAAAACAGTATTTTTGCATCTCTTAAAACTGAAACAAATAAGATAACTATTAAAAAAAAAAAGTCTCCCCGTTCACCAAATTTATAAGTTCTATTTTTGCCTCCTCCCCATTGTTTCACCTGCTGTCATTAATCTGGCGCTCCAGAAAACACTGGTATTAATATTCTCTCCACTATGAGTGTTATTGGATATCGCTTCCATGCCTCCTTTTTCTCTCTTCCCCCTCTCATGGGATTCTTTATTGCGCGTTATCTCCCTTACCCCTGCTTGCCCCAAAAATGGAAGCATAAAATAGTGAAATGAAAAATCTTGGAGTGTCCTCACAGGATCGTATACGTAGTACTGTTTGGCCAGTGTGTTTTATGATATGATCGTAAATGATATCGATTTATAACAAAACTAATATAGATATAACTAAGCTATTATTATTGTTTTTACAGTCAGACTTAAAGCACTGGTTTTACAGTCAGACTTAAACCACTCTAATACAGACTTATAATATTCTTTTGCCTCAAAGTTATAATATGAGTGAAATTCTCTATAGATTGTTTTTACAGTCCAACTTAAGCCACTCTAATAGTCTTATAACATTCTTTTGCCTCTGGGTTATAATATTTGACTGAAACTCTCTATATCGACCCATAGGAATCATAATATACCAAAAATGAGACACGTTAGATTGCCTTTCCCAGCAAATCAGTTGAAGGAACTGAAATTGTTTATAAGTTTTAAGGTTTCGTTATATCAGTTCCAAGACTTTTTCATCAGAAAACATATACATAAAAGTATCCATATTAAAAACGAAGATAACTATACGCTAATGTATTCGTGCCATCAAAATTAATTATTGGTCTCAGTATTATATATATATATATATATATATATATATATATATATTATATATATATATATATATATATATATATATATTATAAGTTGTATATATCACAAAATAGAATACAAAATAAGGTACTGTGCTTGATTACTTGATATTATGGACTAGATAGCAGTATGAATAATTGATATAACAATTTTTTCCAGAGTTTTAAATGGTTTAGGGCAATGTATTTAACTCGATTTTATTTTTGGGGATATGTTTTTCAACAGCAAAGTACACAAAAACGTTTTATTTTGGCGAACTCCAATTCGTCATTTTGATGTTTCATTTTTTAAGACCTTGAATTAATGCAACAGAATTTTAAAGTGAAACTAGATGAATATGCTAACATAGAATGAAACTTTACACAGACTGGTGAAAGAAACATATGTTGATATGAGAGTTCTCTGTAGATCCATAAAATTAGGAGTACATCATTATAACTGGCATAAATAACATATTCAAATATGAAATTACATGATGTCAGGGATCCCAGAGAGTGGTTTTTGCTATATGGGTGTTTTGCAATTCTGATATTATGTGATCAATGACTTAGGGAACAATACAGTTACAATTACAACGATAAGCATCGAAATTCATAGAGGGGGAGAAAATACCAACCGAAAATCATGCGTCACAAACCAGTCTCTGACAAAGGCAACAATGTTGCAGATTCTATATTAGCTTCGTATATCATAAGCATTAGACTTTTATTTTCTCGACACTTGCCTGGAATGAAATTGTAGTCAAACGTACCTGTAAATTTCTTCAAGTAACCTGGATATTGGGGATGTTAAAAAAAAAAAAATTAGGTGCATTACAGTTTTACTGATTTCAGTAATTTATTTGGCAACATTGGCTATTCAATAAATACATAACATATATATAATATATATATATATATATATATATATATATATATATATATATATATATATATTATATACTTATATATAAATATAAAACATAATCTGAATATTAAAAAAAATATTCCAGATTCCATATTAATAACCGAATTATCGGATGTAAAATAAGTTAATATTTACCCTCTACATCAAATTGAAGCCCCCAAAAAGATAAAGAAAACAACATGGACAGGGCCTTCGAGGGCTGTCAGATTCTTGACAACTCCATTAACCATGAAAGACATCAGGGTGAGTCTTATCCCCCGATATGGCTAGGAAAACCCAAGCGTATACCAGAGGACTCCAAATTCCTCTCACAATGTATACGGCAGACATTTTATACAACGGTCTGATACAAACTAGAAGCCGCGCCTCAGTGGCGTGGTTGGTATGGTGTTTGCTTCCCACCTCGGTGGTCGTGGGTTCGATTCTCGGCCATTCCATTGAGGAGTGAGAGATGTGTATTTCTGGTGATAGAAGTTCACTCTCGACGTGGTTTGGAAGTCACGTAAAGCCGTTGGTCCCGTTGCTGAATAACCACTGGTTCCAAGCAACGTGAAAGCACCAAACAAACAAACAAACTAGAAGCCAAATATTTTCGTAGATTTCAGAGGCGCTACGATTTATTCTTAAAGGTGAAGCAAAATCAGTGCAACTTCTCTTCAAAGGTTATGGGGAAATCGTTTGAAGGTGGCGTCACCTGCCTCTCAGCTGAGAGCAAAATAAACATCTCTTGAAAAACCGGTTGGTCTTTTTGGACCGTTTCTTCTGTGGCGATATCAGTTCTAGGAAATTCATCAGCCGTTATTGACCTTTTAAACGAGCGATTTGGAAGCTGTATCCTCTTATCGTTTCGCGGGAGGCGCCCCTCTTTTCATGATTTGAAGAACTGTCTTTTGATCTAAGAATTGTCGAATGCTGTGTCCTTAAGCACCATACTATAAAAAGGAGAGAGCTCCACTTAGTTTTCCTTCAATTCCGTTGACAGTGAATTCCAATTACATTACTACTGAAGCGTCTCAGTGGCGTGGTTGGTATGGTGTTCGCTTCCCACCTCGGTGGTCGCGGGTTCGATTCTTGACCATTCCATTGAGGAGTGAGAGATGTGTATTTCTGGTGATAGAAGTTTACTCTCGACGTGGTTCGGAAGTCACGTAAAGCCGTTGGTCCCGTTGCTGAATAACCACTGGTTCCATGCAACGTAAAAACATCATACAAAAAAAAAAATTCTAGTTATATACTTATTGCTTTATGATATAATAATAATGGCATGCAAAACGTTTGCTTATTGACCTGCAACTTGGTGAAGGGGTGGTGTCGTAGAATTAAGTGAAATATTTCCAATATGTTGACCAAGGCAGAGTTCGGAGAATGTAACTCCTTTATTCTGCAGAACACTGCTGCTCACAAAGTACATTCAGCGTAAGCGAGCCATTTATCCGAAGATGCATTTTTCTACGGGGCACTTCTAATGGGAATTTGTCGATGGGGAGGCAAAACAGTACTCAGCCCTATCCGTTCGCTCCTTGAAATATCAAAGTACACCTTGTAACTTAACTTTAAAACGGAAGAACATATCCAACCATGATTTGGAAAGTGTTGGACAACTCATCTACAGGAAGCAACTGATGGTAAACAAATATCACCTACCACTGTTACCTAGCTGTTGAGTAGTGTTAATAACAGACGTCCAGTGCAGCGTGTCCTTTCATTATCATGTTTTGCCAGCCATTGCAGAATGCTGCCTTACAAAACCAGGAAGCTGAGGAAAGATTAAGAACATTACTTATCCCAAAAATTAAAGTACAGTTCTCGTTACCTCCTTTGCAAAAATATAAAAGATAAAGCTGATTCACTCTACTTATTCCAAACATAAATCTTCGTCCAGCGAAAGAGTAACAGAACAAATTTCAGAGATTTATTTAAAACGAATAAAACTTAAAATATATATGTAGCCAGTGGAAATATTCGAGCCAGTATTTTGTACGAATAGTCAAATAGTATTGTTATACTTTAATTTTCCTTTTAGTCATGTAACCGTAAAATTCCACGAAATAAACAAACATCCATAAATATAGCATAGTTAATGAAATAGAATAAAATGTTGAACATGTAAATAAAAGCTAAAATACAATTAGCAGCGGTCTCGGTATTGTTCATTCAAAATGCGCTCAATGGAAAATTACGAGAAGTTATGGATGTGTTCATGGCTCTTCCTGGTAATAGACATGTTTCTTTGTTCATATATATATATATATATATATATATTATATATATATATATATATATATATATATATATATATATATATATATATATATATATATATATGAATTTACTCTCTCTCTCTCTCTCTGTCTCTCTCTCTCTGTATATATATATATATATATATATATATTATATATATATATATATATATATATATAATATATATATATATATATATATATATATATATATATTATCTATATATATAATATATATATATATATCGTCCACAGGAGAAAAAAGAATAAAAGACTCTAGTAGCTCGATAATTTCGCCTTCCACCAGGCCTCTTCAAGAGCTTTATTTTAACTAAACAGAATGAGCATTACAAATATTCACAAACACTTTCCCACTGGGAAAAAAAATAAAATTAACATAATTGTCAAAGTAAAAATTAGGTTGTTTAAATCATAAACAATAAAATTCACCATGGAGAAAGAAGCAAATAACTCTATTATTTTTTTAGATGCTAAAATAATAAGAACAGATAATGGCCTAAAATTCAAAATTCACAAAAAAAGCTACAAATAACAACCTAATGATCAATGCAAAATCGACCCATACACGCAACGTGAAGTACATGGCTTTGAGATATCACTTTTTAAGAGCACTTAGACTAGTTTTAGCCCCCTGAATTATTTATTGTTAGACGAGGAGATTAGTATTATCACGAGAATTGGCATGAAAAACAACTTTTCGATCAGGGAAATAGAGGAATGTTTATTCTTAGCTAAACAAACTTATTATAGAACAAACACCAAAAAGGAATACGATATGAGTAGTACTCTGGTTCTCCCATTCCACCCTTCATTCAGTGATATTGTTTATCCTTTGAGATTATTAAACTTTAAAGTAGTGTTTTCTTACTCCAACACAGTAGGAAAGACAGTTATTTGCAACAGCCCCAAACAAGAAGAAGGCGTGGTTTACAAAATATCTTGTGAATGTGGCAAATTCTACCTGGGACAAACAGGAAAAGATATCGATAAGAGAATTTCCCAGCATCGATATTGTGTAAGAACAAATTCTACAAACAATGCTGTGAACTTACATGTACAAAATTGTGGCTGTCCTATCCT
>NC_061096.1:64306288-64356288 GCF_015104395.2 Macrobrachium nipponense
GTAAGAGTCATGAATTGTATCGTTTTTTTTGTCTTCATTAATATGTTTTCTTGAGTAACGACTGTTGCATGTAAGTGGGTATCGTATGTGCATCTTAGTTGATATACGACACTCACACATACATGTATATGTGAATGTATATGATCCCTGCCACATTCATAGTTAAGCATAATCTTACAACAACAAAATTTTGCAGACATCCGCAGCTTTTCGTTTTAATAAATAAATAAAACTCTCATTTCTAAGCATCAGCAAGTTAAAATATCCTATTTTTCTGTATGATGCATACTAACCAGTTTCCTCGTTGTATCTCCATCAATTTCATCAGTTTTCTCTAGTACGGTTTATGTTGAAGGAAATTATTGTTGCATCTGTTTACGAAGCATTACAGATATTTTCGTAACACTGGCTTGATTCAGACTTCTTTTTTGTCTGCTTATGGACAACTGTTCCTTTATCAAGGCTTCTATTTTCAGGCTCAGTTATTCAGCATAAGCTCCCAAATACATTTTCCCAAGTATAATGCGAAATGGCTGTGCTCGTATGTTTCACATGATAACCGTTAATCGCATTTTAGAAAAATAATTCCTTTCGTTCACGTAAGGTGTAAGATTCAAGTGGAGCGCCTCAGTGGCGTGATCGGTATGGTCTTGGCCTGCCACCTCGGTGGCCGCGAGTTCGATTCTCGGGCATTCCACTGAGGGGTTAGAGATGTGTATTTCTGGTGATAAAAGTTCACTCTCGAAGTGGTTCGGAAGTCACGTAAAGCCGTTGGTCCCGTTGCTGAATAGCCATTGGTTCCATGCAAGTAAAAACACCATACAAACAAACAAACAAACAAAATATTCAAGTGTTGTTGTAGATAAGCGAATAAATAAAACGGTATACACAATACCTCCTCAGGTGAAGAGTGGAGAAAATCTTGTATTCTTTATGGAGTTGATTTTCGCATGAAAGTAGCCTGTCACTTAATATCTAGATTTCAGACTTGTGAAACATAGAAGCAATATCTGTAAGAGATGATATTTATATTATAGCCTAACGTTTACCAAATAATTTTAGCGTGATGTTTGTCAAGAGTGTTTCAATCTTGAAATTGTATAAACGTAACGATTTATTCCCTTTTATTATGCAGTAATAAAAAAAACACGAAAACATATGGAAAAATACGTATTCATGAGAAAAATCTTTAATACGCAAAGGATGTTCGGATGTTCGTGCAGTATATTTACATCATCTCTAATACTTCCTTTCCAGGAATCCTTTTGAGCGCCAAAGCTTTTCACTGAACCGCTCTCAGCTCAGCATTAGTCGTTGATAAAAATCTTAATACTTGCACGATTAAGAATGTTTTATTTAGAGGGCATTATTTATTCCGTTTCTTGTAGCTGTTGTAGAATGAAAGGTAAGTAAAATCTTTAGTGATAAAGTTAAGGATTATAAATGTATCATTTAAATATTCGATAGAAATATGCAGAAAATAGAGAAAAATATAGCACAGTAAAAAAACTATTGCATATTTTCAAAACGAATATGTTTTGTGATCCCATTTTTCAATATTTGCTACTGTAGGGATTATAAAATATCTGACGTATTTATTTATTTATCTATCTATGATTCAATAGAGAGTGAAAATTACATAGGTATTACGAAAAGTATAAAACAAAAATGGTAAGTTTTCTCTATAAAAATTGTATTATTAGGTACGGTCCTCCTATTTCGTTCAGCTTTAGTAGGCATGATTCTCAGTTTTTTTTTTTTTTTTATCGTGATCGACAATAGCAAATGATTATCGAAGAAAGCTTTGTTGGAGATACTACTATATTATATCAGATATTTCCTTGGTGCTTACGTTCTTTCACTCCTCTGATGTTTTATGGGAAAGAAAGATACGGAATTTTCTGGAGAATATCCTGAACGATAAACAGTCGACCAAGTTCCTCATGCAAAAACTTCTTTCCAGGAACAGTAAGGCGTATTTATTATTCGGCATCGTTAGAGTAAAAAAGCCACTTCGTGCGTGAATATATATAAGGGAGGGGTTGGATATAATGTAGGAAGTATGGAAATATCTAGCAAGTAAAAGAATAGGACTTTTTTGTTTTTTTACAGGCCTTGCTGAAAAGTTTTAATGAAGGTCTCTCGGGTATTATTTTAGCACATCCGGGAAACTTACCCCCCAAAAATTGCACACACTTTTCTTAAGAAAATTATAACAGCAAAATTTTCAGATGTTTTTTCGCAGTATTTTTATTTTATTTTATTTTCTTGTCCTAAATAATTGATTTCATAATATTCATAGGAAATTTCATTACTTTTAGATCCTGAAACCTAAATAAATAATGAATTTGTACAATAAACAAAAATATATTGCAATATTCAGATTCACATGTAAATTCTTTCCTACTGAGAGTTTTTTTTTTCATTCACAGATTTAAACAGATTGGTCCTCGTTCAAGCTACGATTGGCAGTACAGATAGTCGGGCTCAGACTGCCTTTCGTCCCGGAAAAACTCTGGGAGTGTCTTGACATCGGTTGATGAGATATTTGAAACACCCGAAGTCAGAAAAGCATAACTCATTCACCTGTTCAGGTAGGTGCAAAAATAACGTTCTGGTTTTTATCAGTTGCATGTGAGGTAAACCCAAGAGGAAATATGTAGTGAGGACATGAAAGTCTTCGTTTACTACGATTAGAGGAAGCGTGTATAATCTTTAAGAAACTGGCATAAAACAAATGCAGGGTGTCCATAAAGTCCTAGTACCATTACAAGCAATAAATACTTGTAATTGTACTGGGATTTTATGGACACCCTGTATATGCTATACATATGTGTGTCTGAGAGAGCTGTTGAAAATAAGTGTGTTCGTGTACTACACTCATACATATTCATTCATTCACACGAATTTACATAAACCCATACAAAGAGAGAGAGAGAGAGAGAGAGAGAGAGAGAGAGAGAGAGAGAGAGAGAGAGAGAGAATATCTCACTTCCAATATCATTAATTAAGTATCGACACGGACAGAAATGATAAATGGGCTTTCGCAACAAAAATATAGGAAAATGACTCTGAAGTTTAGGGGTACCATATGGCGCATTTTCACTCTCTAGATTTATGGGCGTCACCATGGCTAGTTTGGCGTTGCAGCTTTTGATCAACGTATCCGTAATATATTATAGGTATTTCAGGCAACTTGTGCAACTCTTTTTGGATAGAGATTTGTTGATAAATCACGTTGCTAAAGGTTTTAATTCTTGGCTTATTTATTCGCTGCCGTACATGAAAGTACAGAATACCATAACTGAAAGAAAGGAGAATATTCAAGCAAATAGTAAGTAGTGATTATTCAGATTAATATATAAACAGAAATAAACTTGACACAAAAACACCACACTGTTAATATCTCCGGTTTAGTCTGACGGCATTTATTATGAATACAAAATATTTGGAGCGCGTGTTTATGGCAGTCAGACTTTGACATGTCACGTCATTGAGGTAAATCTTGTAATTATTTTGATTTCATATCTTCAGTGCCTTATGCATGCTTGAGCCACGTCCATATTCTTGCTTTATTTGGGGGGGGGGGGGGTGGGGGGGGGGGGGCGGCTGGGAGGGGGACAAACAAAAAGTGCTGCCTTGTTTACTCATTCCATTTACTTTTGTTTTCATAAAAAAATATTTGACGTGATAAAGAATTTATACAGAGAGAGAGAGAGAATGTCTATTCGGCAATTTAATAGAATGTCAGAGAGAGAATGAAGAACCTTTCGTATTCTGTCACAACAGCTGACCTGAACTTTATACTGAAATAAAAAAAAAATTGCAAAAAACAAACAGCACACAAACAACAGAGCCCCCATTGATCCCTCTTCCCTCGTTTCGTCATTTCCTTCCTCTTACCAGCATGCTATATCCTCATTACGAACCTTGCATATACTCATCCGCCTCCTTAATAGCTTTGATGGTTTTGCAAAGGTACGCTGAATCTCGTGCAGTGGTATTCTGTCATCTCTGCTTCTACTTCTGTATGTACTACAACTACTATTACTACTACTACTACTATGTATTACTGCAACAACTACTACTGCTACTAGAAGGTATCCTCATCTTCGATACACATGCTAAGGATTTCAGAGTCCGCAGTCGAGAATGCAAATGGAGAAGTTTTGGAAAAAAGTGAATTTAGGTTTATGTTGACTTTACGTATTAGAAATCTTGACTGTAAAGGTCTCACGCTTTTCGTGGCTTGAAATACTTTGTCTCATATCTGATTTTATGCATATACGTGTAGTAATTTGTGTGAATGTGTGTGTGTGTGTGTGTTTTCGTTCGAATAAGTTATTAATGTGGTTATACGTCTTTAGAGTTGAGGTGCAGTTCTTCGATGCGTTAATTCACAGTGAAAGAAGCCTTCGCAGAGTTAAATGTTCGTTTGACTTTGTTGTCATTTGTCACATCAGATATAGATAAATAACATGGCTTATTTTATCATTCATACGAGATATTAAACGCATACTCAAGACGCCTTATTTCATAATTCATACGAGACATTAAACGCAAACTTAGAAAAAAAAAAAGGCTAAGAAAGGAAAGCAGAGCAAGATTGGGAAGAGAGCCTCTGGGTCTGTAATGATAAGAAGTTTTTCAAAGATTTTTCCTGTCTTTACAAATGCAGCATAACGAGATCCCGAGAAACTTCCATCTCGAGATGCAGATCTGAAATCTTTTCCCGAGCAGCGTAGTATATAGTCGTAATTACCATCGTCAGAGTTTTCATGACTTATTCCCAGGAGGTTTTTGCTTTAAAGGATTCTGTCGTTAATCTCTCTCTCTCTCTCTCTCTCTCTCTCTCTCTCTCTCTCTCTCTGCCGTCCGTCTTACGCATGAACTTTGATATTTGCCATGTCTTTTTTTTTTCTCTCCAAAACGAAAAAGAGCTATGATATACAGGTGATTTTTTTCCAAAATGGTTTGCTTGATGTGTCAATTCCAAATAACGGTCCAGCAGGACACAAAAATGCTCCCATATACATATAAATACATACATAATGCATTCATATATACATCCACACACACACATATATGTATGTAGATTATATATATATATATATATATATATATATATATATATATATATATATATTTCATATATATATATATATATATATATATATATATATATATATCTACATACATATCCATTATAGCTGTTCTTTTTGCCGGATGGCTCATGGACAACAAACCTAATACGACGAGATATTTCCCATATACAGAACAGCAAACAGCATTCGGTACACGCAACCCTGGCTTATTGTCGACAGCCGGCAAAGTCCAAATATTTGTAAGTACAGGTACCATGTGCAGTCCGTTTAGTCAGTCCCAATATTGCGGTTCCATTTCGAATGTCAACAGAAATTCACCGATCAGTCAGTAATGAAAGCACAGACCTTGTATGGAGTGTAAACTCTGCATTGTCTGCGTCGCTTTTCGCAGCGGTAAAAGGACGTATTTTCGTCTGTAGGAATAAAACCAAAACGTTTTTCACGGTCTTTTGACTTTCGGCTGTATACGTATTCAAACAGTAAATAAGAGCTTTTGAGAATGCCTTGATTTTTCATCATTATTATGACAGCAGTGATATATATATATATATATATATATATATATTATATATATATATTATATATATATATATATATATTATCTATATATATATATATATAAAAGCGAATACAGGTAAATGACAGGCAGAAGGTCAGTACCAAAGCTCGCATATACACGACTGTGCACACTATTTCATGTGTATTATATGTATATATATATATATATATATATATATATATATATATATATATATATATATGTGTGTGTGTGTGTGGTGTGTGTGTGTGTGTGTGAGTGAGTTTGTAAGAGTGTGTATAATGTTTGTATAAGTATAATGAAGGAGAATAACTCGGCTAAGGTCTACATTTGCACATATTTTCAAAAATATTTTCCTTTTTCATATGTTCCATTCCCACCAGACCAGAATTCTATATATATAACATATCTAAATATAATATATATATATATATATATATATATATATATATTTATATATATATATATATATATATATATATAAAGTGAGTGCGTGTTACGAAAATAAATCCTGAACACTGACCGACAATATAACTGGAGGTCAGGGTAGTTCAGGTTCTCCTGTGCTACAGATATGGGTTCTGAAGGAGTCAAAGGATACACTACGTTCACGGAGATAAAGCAACGTTGAGGAAATGCAGAATAAAAAAGAAGAGGAAAATCCTCCAAAGTGAAAGGTTCACACGGCCGGGTAACCTCGGTGTAATGAGATATGACTTCCCACGGTATTTTCGAATGCAATATAAAACCCTCCCTCGTCGAGAAGCATTTCAAGGAGATTGATGTTGTTTTGCAGAGGCAAGCTATTTCAAGGGGGGGGGGGGGATTTGGATGGGTGGGTGGGTGGGGTGAGGGTTGATTGGGAGCGTGGGAGTTGAGTGGGCGGGTGGGGGTAAGGGGGGGGATAGTGGGTATCGGCGTTGGTGAGGAAGATCAGGAAGAAGAAAAATGCGTTTCCTGAGATCCTCTTGCCAAATCTCCTGCATCCAGCTCAATAAATCTTAGTTCCCATTTCATTTTTGTTTTGCCCCCTTTTATTTTTTGCTTCTGGGGAGGTGAGAAACACAGTCCATACTGTTCCTCGGAAATTTCATGACGTGGCGATGGATTTTTCCAATATTATTTTTTTTTAAGTCGCAGAGCGAGGCTACTCTTAATTTAGTCTTTCTTTTGTGCTTCTCTGATTGATTAGTATTTAAATTGTTAATGAATTATTTGTTTCTGATTTATGATGGTAGGAAGGATCAAGTGATGATTCGATTATCCTCTCTTACCGCTTTTGTATTTAATTACTGTATTTCCTTAGCAGTTCCAACGTCAGATGCCGGAACACAATATAATTAAGAAATAGATTATCTGAATTGCGTACCGGCTATTCATTCAATCTCAATTCTCGAATACAATCAAAAGTACAGTATTTCATTATCATCATTGGAATCAATGGTATTTGATTAAAGCGACTTGTATTGCATGTTTACGACCCGTTCAGGAAACCCGTTAAATGAAATTTCTAAATTAACACTTCATAATATTATTTTCACTACTCATGAAGGAGGCTGACACGGTCAGATCACATCTTTTTACCCGTACACCACCGTTTTACAATTTGCCTCACTCTATGTACAAAATTATTTAGGCACGCCTAGATGCACATTATTATATCTAGGTTTATGTTAATATATTCCATCTTTTATTAGTATGCCCCTCTATTTCCCTCATAAACACTATAAGGGGATAATTAGGTAACAATAATCATAAGAGTAGACCTTTGAAAAATTAGTTTAGAATTTTCTTTCTTATTGTTAAAAAAATATAGACTATTTAAGGAAACAAACCTCCACCTGAGATTTCTTGGTATTAAAAATCCGCAAAGATTTTGGCACCGGTGTTATCCGTTGTGTCAATATTCTACATTAAAATTCGTTGTTAAAAATAGTTCTGATTCTGGATTCCAAAAAGTTCTCTGATTTATCTGCTTATCAGTCAAAAGCTCAACTTTTTTTTCTCAGATTCAAATCTAATTATTATTTCGTCTTTGAATTCTTATTATTCTTCCCATGAATAGTTTGCGTGTCTCCATACGTACGTAGCTCATAATTCAGTTTGTTTTTCAATTGTTTGTAGATTGTCCAGTTTTTATTATGTTTGGACGTCCAGTTCTTTCGAAGCTTGAAATTGCAGTGCATTTGTAGCAAAGCTTGACCTTATGATCTGAAGATAACGTATGGATAGTGGAACTGTTTTATCTTGTTTTATTCTGATAATATGACAAAATATGTCTGCTCCAGAACACATTTGTTTCTCCCCTAACAAATGATGTTGATTCCATAAGGCTATCAAGTGGTATCATAAAATATATACTAGATAGTAAGGCTTTAGAAAGCAGGGGCATATCCAATTTGCATAATTAAATGTAAGGGTGAAGGCTGGAAATTTCTGTTGACAATCATAATTTTCAAAAAACTTCAATATAAGTCCACAAATAAATTCAGTTCATTAATATCCCCCGTACACGAGATCAATACGCAACAATTCCACAAACAGAATTTATTTGCGTAATATCCGGCATATCTGAGACGAACACGAATGGAAAACCCGAGAATACAGCAGTAAATACGACGGAAAATATTCCATTCCCAGTGATAAATGACATGGCAGCACAAGGGGGCGGAAAAACGCGGAGTTGGAAACCCAATTATCGCTGGGACCCTTTTCACTTTGCCGATGCTAAAAGGTTTCCCGATAACGCAAATGAATCTGAAAAGAGAGTTTAATTGGAACACTCACACAATATCTATAAACTCTCGAATGCTTCTCCTCCTCCTCGTCCTCCTCCTCTTCCTCCTCCTCCTCTTCCTCCTCCTCCTCCTCCTCCTCCTCCTCCTCCTCTTGTTTTAAGCTCTTTAACTTGGGGACGATTTCCAGAAAAATGACTCGTAATGGTCGGTGTGAGAGAGGGTACCTTCGATGAAGGGTGGGAAAATAATATATTTCTGATTCTTTCGGTCTTTAATTATGTATACCACGATTCGTTTGTATTCATTTTTAATTTGCAGGAAGAGCACTTGTTTTTGTGCTGTTGAAGAGAGTACTTCTAAAAGCTGTAGGACTTGTGCTCTCTTATATGTCTTAATTTTTCATATTGGAATTTCGCGGTGATGGGAATATTCACCTATGTACGGAATCTGTTGCAACCGACAATGCATTTGATTACTAGGCATTGGGTGTTGGTGATGTTATTCTTCAGTATTTTAGAAAGTCGAACGTGGGGGAAAATACTGTACTTGAAACCAGGAACAAATCTTAGCATTCTGGTGGCAATAAGTTGTTAACGAGAAGGAAAGTTATAGGATAATAGGATCTCCTGTAGAGCATCTTGTGAAAGCCTTGTTTTGGGAGTCATAACAAACCCTTCTAGCATCATGTGATTTGTATTGGTTTTATTATTCTAGTTTCCGGTTCCCATTTATATGGAATTACTGCATGCTTCAGTGCTAATTCATGTTTTACACAGCAAGTGTTTTTACGACGAATTTCGAAAAGGTCTTTTCCGAGAAGTATAGAATATTCAGATTTTTATTTATTTATCTATTTTTTATTTTTATTTTTTGCAGTACAGTTTCACAGTAGGAAACGAAAACTTAGTTGGGAAAGGACACTTAATCAGCGACTTTATCAAGCCAACTTGATTAATTTTGACTACTTCAGGTTGGGTTTTACAATCTTGACTTTAGGCTGGGTTCAAACCTAGCACTATTTTGGGTATAATCTAGTCCGTATGCTCTATTGTTATTGGTGTTCAACATTTTTTTTTTTATTCCGGCGTTTTTTGCTATCAGCATATGAGCATCCCATCATATGAAACATTAGAATATTGCTTTACAATTCATTAATCTTTCCATTGTCCTCCATGTTATTTTTTTTTAAATACTAAATTATTGCGTGATAAAAAAAAAAAAGAATAATGCGGTGTTCCCATATCACATTATGAATATCTGGGGGATAATGGAGTGAAAATTCCCGTTCATCATCTTCATGGTACATTTACCTTTTGCTCTGGAAGGTTATTAATACTCGGTATTTCACAGCTCTTCTATATATCTCAGACATAACCTAAGTTTGAAAAGGGTGCTTTGCAGATTTGAAATAACAAACACGTATTTTCTGTTTTCAATTTGCTTTTCCTTGTATTCTTTTGAATTATTGGTTAAATACATTGCTCTTTTCAGGAGTATTTATGTGATTTACATCTGAAAAACATTATTGCTATGATTGTTTAATTATTGTCAAGTCTTTTAATACACAAAATGAACGAAAACGTCTGGACGCTTCGATAATGTTTATGGCTAAGAATTTGGCTGATGAATATGAAAAATACTAACCCGAAAAATCCTTCGTATAGCAAATGAGTAATAAAATTTAAAAATGGAGAAAACGACAAACACATATGGACAGCAATCTCATTTAGTTCCCGTTCTCCTAACTCCGGCAAAATAGGAAGATTTTCCCGTCAATTACAAAAGTCAAATCTCACAAGCTTAAGAAACCCGGCATCACGGGCAAGCAATCTCGGCTAAGCCACCCGAGTTACTTACGGTAAATGGGGTATTATTCTGTTCTGGTATCCAAGGCCTTTATGCTTAATCGAGAGGCATTTCTCATTACGGGAGATTAGGGAGAAATTACAAGGGATCCTTTAATCAGACCCCATTTGTAGGGCCCTCGCGGTCATTTTTCTGCAGGCAAATGAGTGTATTGTGCCGTTTCTATTTCCAGTATAAGCGTGTACGAATGTACGTTTTCTGCTGAGAACTATATATATATATCTAATAAAAGGAGCCCATAAAAACACCAAAATGTAGAGAGAAAAGTACTATATTTCAGAGACTGCTGTCTCTCTCTTCAGGTATATGAATGAGAAAGGTTTACAGAAAAGGTGGTATTTATACCAAGAGATTCGTCCACAAGTAAGCCAATTTAGGTCACCCCCGCTGATAATCTTCCTTTAATCTTCTTAAGCGTTGGTTGAATGAACACTGCGTCGACGATGTCCGATGTCCAATTCCCATTTGAGATGTTCATTACCTGCTTCTCTTTTAAGGAACCGATTCCATCATTTGACTCTTGTACCGGCAGTTGCTGCTATAAATTACACGTGCCATATTCCAGTTTATTCTATGGTTATGTTTCATTTATATGATTGAAAATAGCCGAGTTCTGTTGTCCATACCTAACTGACCGTTGTGTTGTATTAATCTCTGGGGAAGTGATTTACCTGTAAATCCGATGTAAGATTGGTCACAGTCCTGGCATGGGATCTCATATACCCCAGAGTCTTTGGGCGATGTCTTTTGTTGGACGTTAATCAGGGATTTGGCTAAGGTATACCTTAGCCAAATCCCTGATTAACGTCCAACAAAAGACATCGCCCAAAGACTCTGGGGTATATGAGATCCCATGCCAGGACTGTGACCAATCTTACATCGGATTTACAGGTAAATCACTTCCCCAGAGATTAATACAACACAAACGGTCAGTTAGGTATGGACAACAGAACTCGGCTATTTTCAATCATATAAATGAACATAACCATAGAATAAACTGGAATATGTCACGTGTAATTTATAGCAGCAACTGCCGGTACAAGAGTCAAATGATGGAATCGGCCTTAATAAAAGAGAAGCAGGTAATGAACATCTCAAAAGGGAATTGGACATAGGACATCGTCGACGCAGTGTTCATTCAACCAACGCTTAAGAAGATTAAAGGAAGATTATCAGCGGGGGTGACCTAAATTGGCTTACTTGTGGACGAATCTCTTGGTATAAATACCACCTTTTCTGTAAACCTTTCTCATTCATATACCTGAAGAGAGAGACAGCAGTCTCTGAAATATAGTACTTTTCTCTCTACATTTTGGTGTTTTTATGGGCTCCTTTTTTTTTTTTTTTTTATTAGATGGAATTCTGTTGTTACAGAACACTTTTACCAGTCATATATATATATATATATATATATATATATATATATATATATATATATATATATATATATATATATATATATATGATTGAGAGAGAGAGAGAGAGAGAGAGAGAGAGAAGAGATAGAGAGAGAGAGAGAGAGAGAGAGAGAGAGAGAGAGCTGAACTGGGAAATATTCACAGAAAATACACCTGGAAATGTCATTGACCTAGGGGTCACTTTTAAGCATGTTTGGAAGACAACTGTTTATATGTCATTTTATTTCCATATTTGTCTACCCTTTTCCTCCGGTGGTTTTCACGTGTTCACATGCGTGCTCTCTTTACTTTTGGTATTTGACTAATAAACTTCAGTCCTTTCATATGAAGATTTGTATCTTCTGAATAGTATATAGTATCTAATCAGGACAAGACTCTTCATGAGCCAAAGATTGATCATGTCACAACTTCAAGCTTTGTTTGATGAGATTCGTCATCAAAGGGACAATATCAAGTTCTCTTGTTGAAACTGCTGACAAAGGAACTCAGCAATAAGGAAAAGTCCCCCCAACATATATTTATATTCACTGGCCTTAAAACTCAGTCAATGGAGGCAGTGAAATATTATCTTGGTATTAGGAGCTTTGCAAAATTGCTGACATAAACTGGCGCTCGAAAATGCCTTTTATTTTTCAGTTATTTTTCAGAAGTAATATCATTTCAACGTAGCTGTGTTTTATCTTGGTGCAATGAAAATTCTGGATATTTTTAATGAAATTTTAAATACACGTAACTTTATTATATAGACTCGAATACAATTTTTGAGATTGCATCAGCTATTTTTAATTTTCAAAATATTTCATTCATTCTGTTGCCTCGTACTTAAAACAGATTAAAGACAAATTAAACTAGTACTAGTGTGTGGGGGCGAACGTGTTGGAGGTCTCTCTCGCGTTTCTTCAAAGAAAAGAAGGGTTTTTCGCCCTTGGTGATTATACCCTTTACAGTAAGCAATGTGTTAATAATGTCTCCACGTAATACCCGGCGTGTAAGTCGGAGAGTGTTGTGCAACTGCAGATATACTAATATTCTTTCTGTTCCAATCAGTGCCTTAGAAATCTTTCAAATCACAGCCTATTGGTCCTGGGGAACGGGTAAAAGAATGCAGTGTATGTGTTAGTGCTTTACCCTTCCCTTACCACAAAAATGTCATCCGACCAACCTCCAACCCATGCGCAAGTGACCCTGGCACCTACCGGTGCCTGTACCCCACACACAAATTCCGTACTCGCGAACAATTGTCTTTACTTTATACAATACCAATCGAGCCGCTCCGACGTCGAGTCCGCTATACAATCTGTTAGCGATGCCTTCTCCGATGAGGAAATCAACATAGCATATACGAAATGCAAAGATCTGATACCAGAGAGCATTCTCAAGGAGCGATCCGCGAAGAACTTGTCCTCTCACAAGAAAATATCATATATCACTAAGTGGCTAAGGACCTGCTCGGTGGAAATCTACGCCGATGACTCTTACAATCTGCCTCCAAAGGGGCCTGCTGACCTAAGCCTACCTGAGATGTACCACACGGGAGAAAATGCCTTCCAAACCGCAAAATATCTCTCAGAAATAATTGGAAAAAACTCGGAAAAAATCGAGGAGACAAATGATAAATTATCAAGAATCTGGGACGTGATCAAAGGACTACAGGAATCCCTAGACTCTTAAAACGGTGGAAACAAATAATCTCTCACGGATCTGCGATGTGATCAAAGGAGTGCAGGGATCGATAGACAATCGCAAAGATAGCCACCAGTCTCCTATGAATGCGGCATCCAGCTTTTCCTCGCCTCCCAGCAACACGGAAGTGCCCCGTTCCGAGGGGACTGTTGGTCCCCCAACCTCTTCTCCCTCCCCAGTACCTCCGGTGGAAGATAGACCTCCGGTGATGATTACCAGCCGTCGTTGGCGCTAGACGCCATAGTGGAGAGAGTCAAGTTTCTCACTGGCTCTGACCCACTCATCTCTCACAAACTCCCATGCAGAAGTAAACATAAAGTGGCTTACAGGATTACCTGCCTATTTCAACACCTCCACGTTCTTAAAGGGGAGAATTTTGGTCCTAATATATTAGTTTCAAGATATAACCTAATCCGGGACCAACCACCCCCAGGGGAACTTACTGACACTCCAACCAGGGTCATTTCCACCGCAAGTGCCAGCAAACCCCCTACGGCGAGTGACTGCCCACTCTCCCTGGCTAACCCCCCATCCACCCAAATGATCAGCTGATTCATCTCCTATCTTTGTGAGTAGCCATGGATACATTAAACATAATCTCTTGGAATATTTTTGGCCTCAAGCGGAATATTCCTCTCCTAAACATGTTCTGCAAAAACTTCAAAGTCATCATTGCATTGCAAGAAACGCTCCTCTGGCCACATGACCTTGCCATCTGCGATTCAATTCATGAAGACTTCAGAACCTTCTCGACTTCATCGATGCAAGTTACAGATCAAATCAGCCGTTCGCCCGAAAGGTGTCCTTTCTTTCCTGTGGCACAAATCGTTAGACAATATGATAAAGGTGATGACCTACAGGAGTGACAGATTGCTGGGGCTTCAAGTGACAGTAGGGAACTCTAAAATCCTAATAATTAATGTTTATATGCCATG
Organism: Macrobrachium nipponense; assembly: GCF_015104395.2. Lineage (NCBI taxonomy): Eukaryota > Metazoa > Arthropoda > Malacostraca > Decapoda > Palaemonidae > Macrobrachium > Macrobrachium nipponense. The sequence goes on from NC_061096.1 coordinate 64,320,572, forward strand.
GGAAAATAACAATAATTTTGATAATTACTGCATGATCCTAGGGGAGTTACACAGTAGGTATTATTCATGATTCTCCTGCTGATCATATTTGTATAATCGGGGACCTTAATTCTCACCCCACAAAACAATTTTATAATGAACTTACTCGCCTCTGTCAAAATCATGCTCTCCAAATTAGCGATGTAATGCTCCTCCCTCCCTCCTCCTATTCATATGCACATAATAGAGCGGACGCCTTACTTTAAACTAACACAGATTGTAGAAATGACCACCACAGCAGGGATCTGAATGAATTCTATTCGAACATAATCTCCGCTATGCTTGCTTCGGGCAGGACTGCCTATAGATTTCGTCAAGGAAATTCTCGCAATATACCTGGATGGAATGACTTGGTTAAAGATCTGTATACATACTCACAAGAAATGTTTTTACTGTGGGGGCAAAATGGTATCCCGAAGGAAGGGCACACTGCATTACTAATGAGACAGACGAGAGTGCAGTTCAAACTTGCTCTTAAGCACTGCAGGTTAAATGAAAAACAACTAAGAGCCGATGCAATGTCTAGAAACTTAGAATCTGGCGATTATCCTCGTCTTTGGAAAGATATCCAGTCCTTAAATCCGAAAACTAAAAAAACTATCAGAGAGAGTAGGGGAAGCAGTCGGAGACGAAGCTATCGCAAGTATGTGGGGCGATCACTTCAACAGTATCCTGAATTGCATAAATGATCAAGATTCCCGAAGGGATGTAGATAACCTCCTTACTGACAACATTCAATTTCATTTTGCAGACCATATTACGCCAGGTAACATCAGCGATGCCTACCTAATAATAAATCGCCCGGCTGCGATGGTCCTCCCGCAGAGGCTTTCAAATTCTGCCATTCGATAATTTACATTTTGCTAGCTGCCCTATTCAATGCGTGCATAATTCACCGGTTTCTTCCAGACTCCCTACTCTTAGTTCACTTGATACCATTAATCAAAAACAAGCTAAAGGATGCAGCTGACCCTGGCAACTACCGGCATATTGCAATCACAACGATCGCATCGAAGATACATGATTCGGTTCTTCTAGTGAGACTTCTCCCCTTTCTACACACCACTGACAACCAGTTCGGGTTTAAAGCAAACCACTCAACCGACACCTGCATCTACATACTGAAAGAATTGCTGAACTACTACCTATCGTCGGCCTCTCCTGTTTCCCTTTGTTTTGTAGATGTGAGAAAAGCATTTGACCGATTAAACTACCTTAAGCTCTTCCTGAAGCTGCATAAAAGGGGCACACCCCTATATCTAATTGGCATTTTACATTGCTGGTTCTCCACACAGCAATTCTGTGTCAAATGGGGTAACGTATTATCGTACACCTTCGGCTCCCTAAACGGGCTTCGGCAAGGGTGCATTCTCTCTCCATACCTGTTTAATACGTACACAGATGCCTTGAATGTCAAACTGAACTCACTCCCAATGAAACAACTATAAACAACCTCTGTTACGCCGACGATATGGTTCTGATTTCCCCATCAGTGGAAGGTCTCCAACGACTCGTCGACACTTGCCGCCAAAATGCAGAGGAATTTGATATAATCTACAACGAAACCAAGACCCAGTGCATGTCGCTGCTCCCGAGATCGCTAAAGCATATTGCAGAACCACAAATTTTCCTCGGAAACCATCGGCTGGAATTTGTGCACGAATTTCCGTATTTGGGTCACATTATCACCGACGACCTAAAACATACGGCAGACATTGAACAGAGGGGTCGTAAACTATGTGCAACTGGCAACATGATTGCAAGGAAGTTTGCCTTATGTCACCGAGACGTGAAACTGCCGCTCTTCCGCTTGTACTGCTACAGTATCTATGGGTGTTCTCTCTGGACAAACTAGACCCGAGAGACCATGAGACGCATCACTGTTGTGCACAATGATATTCTGAGACGCCTCACAAACACTCCCCGCTACCACTCCGCCACACAGATGTTCATAGAAAACCACCGGGACAATTCAAAAATCATGTTAGGCGAACATTGTCCAGTCTGGTAACCCGAGTGAGAAACAGCAGCAACTCGCTCAAGAAGAAGATATAAATTGTGGGAAAGATGGGAAAATGAGGCCTTTGTCCCCTAAAGGAATTAATATCTGTATTGGCAAGATGTCATCTGCAGATTTTGTCATTATTATATTTATTGCTGATATTTTAATTTTTCATTATTACTGTGATATAAGTTATATAATCTGTGCACTAACTGTTATAACTCTGCATTTTTTTTTCTCACCAGTTTTATTACTGTTATTACCAGTATTATGATTACTATCTTTTATGCTACCTCAGCTATTTTGTGGATAAGTGCCGATTATTCTTTTTTTTTCATGTTTCATGTATCTAGATTGTGTATGTTACTGTGTATTTTGTTTATTCCCTGTATATGGCCCTGAGTTGAAATAAAGGATATTATTATTATTATTATTATTATTATTTTTTTTTTTTTTTTTTTTTTTTTGCTCTATCACAGTCCTCCAATTCGACTGGGTGGTATTTATAGTGTGGGGTTCCGGGTTGCATCCTGCCTCCTTAGGAGTCCATCACTCTTCTTACTATGTGTGCCGTTTCTAGGATCACACTCTTCTGCATGAGGCCCGGAGCTACTTCAGCCTCTAGTTTTTCTAGATTCCTTTTCAGGGATCTTGGGATCGTGCCTAGTGCTCCTATGATTATGGGTACAATTTCCACTGGCATATCCCATATCCTTCTTATTTCTATTTCAGATCTTGATACTTATCCAATTTTTGCCCCTCTCTTTCTCTTCCCAACTCTGGTGTCCCATGGTATTGCGACATCATTGAGTGATACTTTCTTCTTGACCTTGTCAATCAACGTCACGTCTGGTCTGTTTGCCGTTATCACACCCTATCCGTTCTGATACCATAGTCCCAGAGGATCTTTGCGTGATCGTTTTCTATCACTCCTTCAGGTTGGTGCTCGTACCACTTATTACTGCAAGGTAGCTGATGTTTCTTGCACAGGCTCCCAGTGGAGGGCTTTTGCTACTGAATCATGCCTCTTTTTGTACTGGTTCTGTGCAAGTGCCGGGCATTCACTTGCTATGTGGTTTATGGTTTCACTTTTCGTATTGCACTTCCTACATATGGGAGAGATGTTATTTCCGTCTATCGTACTTTGAACATATCTGGTTCTTAGGGCCTGATCTTGTGCCGCTGTTATCATTCCTTCAGTTTCCGTCTTTAGCTCTCCCCTCTGTAGCCATTGCCAATTGTCATCGCTGGCTAGTTCTTTAGTCTGTCTCATGTATTGTCCGTGCATTGGTTTGTTGTGCCAGTCCTCTGTTCTTTCTGTCTTTCTCCTGTCTTTGTATATTTCTGGGTCTTCGTCTGCTTTTATTAGTCCTTCTTCCCATGCACTCTTTAGCCACTCGTCTTCACTGGTTTTCAGATATTGCCCCAGTGCTCTGTTTTCGATGTTGACGCAGTCCTCTATACTGAGTAGTCCTCCTCCCTCCTTCCTCTCGTGTTATGTATAGTCTGTCCGTATTTGCTCTTTGTGTATTGTCATATGTTTCCTGGTTTTCTGATCTATGCTGCGGAGTTCTGCCTTCGTCCATTCCACTATTCCTGCGCTGTATCTGATTACTGGCTGCACTGTGTTTATGGATGGCTTTTATCATATTTCCGGCTTTGAGTTTTAGACATGAGTATCGCCTTGAGTCTCTGCATATATTCTTTCCTAATCGTGTCCTTCATCTCTTGGTGTTTTATATTATTATTATTATTATTATTATTATTATTAATATTATTATTATTATTATTATTATTATTATTATTCTATGTATAATGATTAAAAAGTTGCAACATTACTGTTGACGTAAAATGTATTTTATATAAACAACAACTCGGGAACAAAAATTTGATATGTTTTCACATCAATAATCAAGATAGCTAACTATGCACAATGCCATCCGTTTTAAAAACCGAAGTAAACGCAATATGATAAAAAAAAAAATAGAAACAAAAAAAAATAGAAACAGTTAAAGCACGGAAGAACGCTATCCTGCAAAGGATTTATTACCAATAAGTTCAATGGATAGGAATGTTTCCGAATGCCATATCGTAAATTACCGGAAGCAGTATTCCGACACAGTTGCATTTGCAAAATCACATTACGCGTATGATCTTGCATAACTCATGATGTATTGCACGAGTGCTGCATTTGCTTTTATCGTAACGTCCTTTTTTTTCGGATTTGTGATACCTGTTTCAGAAATGTAGTCTTCTATATGCTGCTTCCAGACACAGGTATAGTATGCTTGTGCATACACAGTTAGAGAGAAGGGGGCTATTGCTTGTTCGTGATGGGGAGAATTATTTTAAGATTCAGGTAAAGCAAAAGGAGGAAGAGTATTTGAAATCTTTTCAGCAGATGAAAGAAAAAAAAAACTGCTCAAATATACAATCTGATGATTGGGGATTCCCGCTTAGTTAAATGTAGAAGGGGTGGCTTCAGGTTCTACTGACCATTCAGAGAGATGAAGCCAAAATTGTTCAGAATTAATCCTCTGGAAGGAAATTCATTGAAGTTATTCGGGAAATACATAGGCATTGACAGGAAAACTAGGGTCAACATGAGGTATCCCAAAAATATTAGGATGGAAGTTGAAGATGACAAAAAAAAAAAAAAAAAAAGGGAGAGGAGAGAGAGAGAGAGAGAGAGAGAGAGAGAAAGGAGGAGAGGAGGAGAGAGAGAGAGAGAGAGAGAGAGAGAGAGAGAGAGAAATAGGCATTACCCATTTCCTCAGGTGACAACTGGCACTGAAAATGATAGTTTTGATTTGTAGCTGGTAATCCCTCCATACAACCTTTCGGAAAAGAAAATTAAGTATAAAACACATAAGTCGTGTCCTAATTACCTCTTCTAAAGGAGAGTTATCATAGTCTGAAATAATCATTTTTACCTTTTATGTATTTGATACTTTTGACAAATATTATTGGATACTAATTATTAAAAATTAGGTTTATTAGATGTTAACAAGCATACTTTTCTCTCTCCCTCCTTCTCTTGGAGATACAGTTTCTAAAACTGAAACGATTAATTTCTTGTGCTATTTCAAAACGAATAATTTTGAAAAAAAAAAAACAATATTTTATTTCTCCTTCCCTTGACCCTTCACTAAGAAAAGAGAGGGTGACACAAAGGACGGGGGAATTAGATATTTATGGCAATAATTACCGTCTTTTGTGAAGAAATATTGAAGGTCCCTTTCCCCTAACGACCTACCATAAGGTAGTTCGTAGAAATAAATGATTAAAGACACAAAGGTGACGCAGTAACTGCAATCAGCTGCTCGAATGACCCTGGGTTTTGGCAGTTGAAGCCAATTAAAGTATTATACAGACTGAGATAATAAAAAAATCTTTTTTGATCTCTCAGATGAATGAAAAGATAAGTGTTATGTGTTTGAATATGGTCAAGATATGAGATCTTGTGTTTAATCCTGGATAGCACTTCAAGCATCTTGATGGAAAAGCATTTTTATCATTTATTTATTTAATAAATATCAGCCTCAGATTTGTCTGTTTTTGTGAAAGATATTCGCACACTATACATCGCTGCCTTAACCATTTCACGTTTTCTCTCCCTCACCTCTTCCAATCTCATTACCCCCTTTCATATCCCTTCCACTCTTTCCTGACCTCCTTCTTCCTCCCTACCCTTCCTTTCCTTTCCTACCCTTTCCCTCATTCTCCTTGACTCTTCCCATCCACCTTTCTCCACCTGCACTGATCATTGATCGAGTATGGGAGCTCCTTATATGTGTGGCAGTGACGTCACGCTCTTCGTGATTAGTCATTCACATTGATGAATGAATTCGCGGCCGTTATCAGACGGAGTCGTTTGTCAAGATTCCTTTTCCTTATTTCGATAGCTAAATATGTTTTATGGATATCAGTTATTCCCGATAACACAAAAGTCATGATTATCTTATAGAACCAGACATATATCCGGCGATAGATGTCTTTCATTCCGTGTTGTAATGATTGACGTAAGTCTTTCTATTCGAGCGGTACAGCGTACTGATTCGCTCTCCTGCTTAAGTCCTTTCTCGACTTGTAAGATGGTGTTTTTACTGCTTAGTTGCAAGTTCATGAAAAACTTTAGGGTCGTTTGATTATTTTTATCATATTTTTATGTGTAATGATTAATCTTATGGAACGATTTTTTTTATTAATGCTGTTATTCATGAAAGACTGTTCAGCATTTGACACATCCGGGAGATGCCGTTACATATTTCAAACTTTAAGTAAAATTCGTAAATATTTATCACTGATAGCCATGGGGTTTTATTTAATTGACAACAACCAGGCAGATAGGTTATAAGAAGCAGGTTATAATATATTACAAAAAGGATGATTTGAACAATATGTTAATATTCAGCAAAAGGTCGTCCAGCCAAAATTAAGATACCTTACGTGATCATAATTTCATATTGTCTGTGATTTAAGAATTTTAATTTCCAAATTCACATATGTTTTAGTCCTTTTATTACGAACACGTTTTTCAATGCTAGAATGGCATAAGGCCATTTTGATATCCACTCGGTGAATAAAATACTCTTACGCAAACATTCCTTGCGTTTAATGAAACTGCCATGTAGAGATAAAACAGAAGCATGTGATTAAATATGCATAAAAATTTATATATTTAAATTAGTTTTTAACGTCGAGGGTTTTTTTATTTGTTTATTTTTTACTTTTGACGTCAATCACAAGCAAAATTAATATATTTCGTAATACCCATATGGCAGATATGAGTTGAGTGAATACCTTTTTTTTCGCTGTCACTTTAATATAAATTCCTCGTGACTTATTAACTCTTTTGAATAAGATGGAGATTGCATAAGTTTTATTCGTGAAACTGTTAATTAATCCAAGGAAATTAATCACCATTGAATATCATGTGAAGTGTTAAGGCCTCACTTTATATGAACATGTCTTGCCTCCTTTTTTAGACGCTTTTTACGTCTCTCTTTTCTAAATAATAATAATAATAATAATAATAATAATAATAAAAATAAAAATAATAATAATAATAATAATAATAATAATAATGAATATTATTATTATTATTCTTTTTTTTTTTTTTTTTTTTTTTTTTTTATTTTTTTTTTTTTTTTTTTTTTTTTTTTTTTTTTTTTTTTTTTTTTTTTTTTTGCTCTATCACAGTCCTCCAATTCGACTGGGTGGTATTTATAGTGTGGGGTTCCGGGTTGTTTTCATCCTGCCTCCTTAGGAGTCCATCACTTTTCTTACAATGTGTGCCGTTTCTAGGATCACACTCTTCTGCATGAGTCCTGGAGTTACTTCAGCCTCTAGTTTTTCTAGATTCCTTTTCAGGGATCTTGGGATCGTGCCTAGTGCTCCTATGATTATGGATACGATTTCCACTGGCATAATCCCATATCCTTCTTATTTTCTATTTTCAGATCTTGATACTTATCCATTTTTTCCCTCTCTTTCTCTTCAACTCTGGTGTCCCATGGTATTGCGACATCATGAGTGATACTTTCTTCTTGACTTTGTCAATCAACGTCACGTCTGGTCTGTTTGCACGTATCACCCTATCCGTTCTGATACCATAGTCCCAGAGGATCTTTGCCTGATCGTTTTCTATCAATCCTTCAGGTTGGTGCTCGTACCACTTATTACTGCAAGGTAGCTGATGTTTCTTGCACAGGCTCCAGTGGAGGGCTTTTGCCACTGAATCATGCCTCTTTTTGTACTGGTTCTGTGCAAGTGCCGGGCATTCACTTGCTATGTGGTTTATGGTTTCATTTTTCGTATTGCACTTCCTACATATGGGAGAGATGTTATTTCCGTCTATCGTACTTTGAACATATCTGGTTCTTAGGGCCTGATCTTGTGCCGCTGTTATCATTCCTTCAGTTTCCTTCTTGAGCTCTCCCCTCTGTAGCCATTGCCAATTGTCATCGCTGGCTAGTTCTTTAGTCTGTCTCATGTATTGTCCGTGCATTGGTTTGTTGTGCCAGTCCTCTGTTCTTTCTGTCTTTCTCCTGTCTCTGTATATTTCTGGGTCTTCGTCTACTTTTATTAGTCCGTCTTCCCATGCACTCTTTAGCCACTCGTCTTCACTGGTTTTCAGATATTGCCCCAGTGCTCTGTTTTCGATGTTGACGCAGTCCTCTATACTTAGTAGTCCTCTCCCTCCTTCCTTTCGTGTTATGTATAGTCTGTCCGTATTTGCTCTTGGGTGTAGTGCTTTGTGTATTGTCATTTTGTTTTCCTGGGTTTTCTGATCAATGCTGCGGAGTTCTGCCTTCGTCCATTCCACTATTCCTGCGCTGTATCTGATTACTGGCACTGCCCATGTGTTTATGGCTTTTATCATATTTCGGCGTTGAGTTTTGACTTGAGTATCGCCTTGAGTCTCTGCATATATTCTTTCCTGATCGTGTCCTTCATCTCTTGGTGTTTTATATCCCCTCCTTCCATTATTCCCAGGTATTTGTATCCAGTCTCATCTATGTGTTTGATGTTGCTCCCATCTGGTAGCTTTATCCCTTCAGTTCTCGTTACTTTGCCTTTTTGTATGTTGACTAAGGCGCATTTTTCTATTCCAAACTCCATCCTGATGTCCCCAGATACAATCCTTACAGTCTGGATTAGGGTATCTATTTCCTTGATGCTCTTACCATACAGCTTGATGTCGTCCATGAACATCAGATGGTTGATTTTGTTGCCTCTTTTCTTGAGTTGGTACCGGCATCCATCTTCTGTAGTACTTTTGTCATGGGAATCATGGCTACTACGAAGAGTAGTGGGGACAGTGAGTCGCCCTGGAAGATCCCTCTCCTGATATTAACCCTCTGCTAGTCTTATTCCAGAGCTTGTAAGTATTGTATTCAGTTGCGCATTGTATTTTTAGAGGAAGTTGATGGTATTTTCCTCTGCCCCATATTTTTTTTCAGGCATTCTATTTGCCATGTGTGTGGTATCATGTCGAAGGCTTTCTTATAGTCTATCCATGCCATGCTTAGGTTGGTTTTTCCTTCTCCTACTGTTCTTCATTACCATTTTGTCTATCAGGAGCTGGTCTTTTGTGCCCCTACACTTCCTTCTGCAGCCTTTCTGTTGGTGGGGGATGGTGTTTGTCTCCTCTAGGTAGTTGTATAGCCTTTCACTGATGATACCTGTTAGTAACTTCCACATTATTGGTAGGCAGGTGATAGGCCTGTAGTTACTGGCTATATTTCCCTTACTCTTGTCTTTTTGTACTAAGGATGTTCTTCTGTGGTCATCCATTTGGGTGCTTGGTGATTTGAGATACAATGCTGGAGTTGTTCTGCTATTCGTGGGTGTAGGCTGAAGTTTTTGAGCCAGTATCCATGGACTTCATCTGGGGGACCTGGGGCTTTCCAGTTTGGCATTTTCTTTAGTTGGTGTCTGACTGTGTCTGTCGTGATGTCTGTGAATCTTTGTTTTATTCTCCCTGTTTCTTCTTCCTGACTTCCTGGAGCCATGTTGCATGTTTGTTGTGTGATACCGGATTGCTCCATATGTTTTCCCATAGTCTCTTACTTGGTTCGGCTTCAGGAATTTCTGGGTGGTTGTCTTCCCCTCTTAGTTGGCTGTATAGTCTTTTCTGGTTGGTTCCGAATAGTTTGTTCTGTTGGTATCCCTTATTCCTGTTCATGTACCGTTGGATCTTGTGTGCTTTGGCCTTAAGCCTCTGTTTTACATCTTCTATTGTGTTGAGTTCCTCCCTTGTTTTCTTGCTTCTTAGCCTTTTTTCCGCCATCTCTTTCAGTTTACTCAAGTCAGATCTCATCACCATGATTTGCTTTTCCAGGCGCCTTTTCCAAGGAGGTTGCTGTTTTGGTTTCTGTTGGTTGGTTGTGACGGTGGTGTTGGTGTTCGAATCCCGCGATCAGTTCTGCTACTAATCTGCTCCATGCATATGTCAAGTTATTTGTTTCTGTGATACTGGTGGTGTGTATTAGGCCCATTATTTCATTGACCTCACTTGTTTTCTCCCTTAATTTCTTGGTGTTGTAGGCTTTCATGGAGGGGATCTTTGTTCTCTCTGTATCTGGCTCCATCCAATGTCTAATCTTTTCTACCCATTCCGTCCTCTCTGTTACTTCGTCGGTGTTTCTTCGTGTGTCGTTTTTGTTTTGATACTTCATCCTCCCTGTCGTCTTCTGTGGCATCGTCTCTCAGTTCGTCTTCGTGTAATTCGTTGTCGTGTGACATTTCCCTTTCCAGTTCTTCTTTCTGTTGGGGAGAGCCAGTTCTTTTTCTTTATGTTCCTTACTTGGTCTGCCAGCCTCTGCTCTGTTTGGGGGGTGTTATTCCTCTCATTCCAGATGTTGATCAATCTTCTTCTATATCCTCTCTCCGTCGGGTTGCTTCTGATGTAGCATCTCCATATTTCCTTATTTTCTTCTCTTGTCCATTTCTTCCTTTTTGCCTCTGTAGCTCCAATCTCAGGCTGTTGATTACTCTCGTTGTGGTGATCAGTTGCTGATGACGACCTCCAAGTACCTGACCGTCTTCCCTACAATGGGTTGAATACCTGGTTGCCGGATGAGGCTCCTCTGTTGCCAGAGGTTCCATTTACGTCGTTGTCGTTTTATTCCTTCATTTCTTTCCATCATTGCTGAGTTTTGCTATTTAACCCATAGCTGGACCCCTACCCCATCAGGGGATAGGTACTCATTTACAGCTGAGTAGACTGAGGAAATTATGGTAAAGATCCTTTCCCAAGGAATCAACGCCGAGGAGAGCGGTCACCCATCCAACAACTGACCAGCCCCAATGTTGCTTAACTTGACTTAAGTCTATTGACGACCTAACCAACTCCACCACGGCGCCCCACATTATTATTATTATTATTATTATTATTATCATTATTATTATTATTATTATATGTTGTAAGGGGGTCCACAATAATAAAAAATGTTGAAAACGTTCGTGTATAATTTATCAACACTTCATACAAGCTTTCGTCAAACCCTTCTCTGGGGTCATCTTCAGTCCAAAATGTATTTGGAAAGATGAACCCAGAGAAGGGTTTGGCGAAAGCTCTTATAAAGTATTTATAAATTATACACGAACTTTTAACATTTTTATTATTGTGGACCCCTTAGAACATTATAACCTTATTCGTGAAACAGTTAATTAATCCAAGGAAATTAATCACCATTGAATATCATATGAAGTGTTGAGGCCTCACTTTATATGAACATGTCTTGCCTCCTTTTTAGACGCTTTTTACGTCTCTTTCTTTATAATAATAATAATAATAATAATAATAATAATAATAATAATAATTAATTATTATTATTATTATTATTATTATATTATTATTATTATTATTATTATTATTATTATTATTATAGTTCTAAGGGGTCCACAATAATAAAAATGTTGAAAAGTTCGTGTATAATTTATCAACACTTCATACAAGCTTTCGTCAAACCCTTCTCTGGGGTCATCTTCAGTCCAAAATGTATTTGGAAAGATGAACCCAGAGAAGGGTTTGACGAAAGCTCTTATAAAGTATTTATAAATTATACACGAACTTTTAACATCTTTATTATTGTGGACCCCTTAGAACATTATAACCTCTCGTGGTAGAGAGTTTTTCCCAGGCAAAATTATTATTCTTATTATATTTTGGCCTGACAGCTTTCATTCCATTAAGTGTCACTTTAGTCTCCCATTACATTTCTTTCTGCCTTCTACTTTCGAGTCATTCAGTTTCTTCTCCTCTAAAATCCAATTTCCTCACCTACGTTTTTCCTCGAGCTTCTACTATTCTCGTTCAAAAACAAATCCTTTTTGCATCCCCATCTGACGGTCCGTAAACGGACCCGAATGGCCTGGTTAAGCGATATTATAGTAATCATGTAACATAACCTAGAAATGGCGGTCTTACGACAAAGGAAAGAAAAAAAAAAACGCTCAATGCATCTCACAAAAGGACGCCATTGAATCATGGCCCCACACTCACTGGGCCAGATTTATATGGCAGGAACTTGCCATGTGGATCAAATTTTACGATGTTTTCCGAGGCAGTACAAACACTATAAAACTCTCCCATCGCCGCCGCAGCTCCTGCTTTTGTGACTCGTCCTAAAAAGATAAAACTCGGAGGCATTATAGAATGCGGGGAGGAGTGTCGATGCGCTATATAAACCGGAGCGAAGAAATTCCGGAGCTAATGCCATTTTGTTCCCGCCTCTCTACAGTTTACGTATAGGATCTATGTAGGTTACGCTACGTCAATTTGTTCATAATATTCCTTTCAATGTTTTCGTAGCCGGGGTTTGAATGTGAAAGGGAGAATTCCTCAAGTTGCAAGAGTTTATATATATAAACGGAATCTCGCATCAAAAAGGGCAAATGATCTTCATTCAAACCTACATTTAGCCTACCGACAATTGACCATAATGAGACAAGCATTATTCTTTCGGAAACCTTTTGTTTTTTCGTGATTGTAGTTTGAGTGCGAACATTTAATTTTCTTTATTCGTATTGTACCTACGATATTTAAGTTCCCACAAAGCGGGAGGTTTTCTTAATGCAAACATTTTATTTAAGTTAGAAATATCATAGTATATGAAACTGCAAACGAATAAAGAAAGCATATCGCCTTGTTATGACAATTCTTTCGATTATTCATTATATATAACTTAGCTTACAATTGTCTGTCATTACAAACTCACCGCATTCCCTTGCAACGATGAATAATATGTAAATGAACGAAGGAAGATGAATAGTAAATAGGGCAGGTTAAGTTAAGTCGAAGATTAAATTTGTTGTACAGATATAACTGAATATTACAGCTTATATTCAACACAAAACTCATTAGCATCTTGTAAGCAGCTCAGTGTCTTTATAATAAAACTTTTACGTAATTTTTGGGTAAAGCATTTTATGAAAATTACAGGTATCTTGCCGCTTTGATATAATTCTGGAAAAGAGTTATATGTAGAAAATGAAGTACAATAATATCTTTTTTATGTTATTTTCAAAATTATTCGAAGGATAATGCTAAAGCTTATAACTAGTAAAAGAAAGTGAAGAAAAGATAAAGGATAATAAATCTTTTCATGGAAGATTTTCATCTCTGCTGAAGTGCTTTAGCTAGGCAATACTAATATTATTAACTTCCGTTATCAATTGAATCCGTTATCAATTGAAAATATCTTAAGTATTTTACAAGATTAAAACAAAATATGTACGTATAAATTTACCGGCTTGAAATGACAAATTCGTTTTTATAAACGAACAAATAAAAGGGGAGAAACTTATAATTCGAGCATAAGTCAGTATCTCTTCAAGAAGACTGGATGAAAAAAAAAAATCTTGTGGGTAGTATCGCGTCCATTTCCCAGAAGGGGGTGGGGGCGGAGGGAGGAAAAATACCGATTTTAATTGCCCCGAACCATTCGGATTAAAAGAGAATGAATTGCACCTGAGAGAACCATTGCGTTGGCCACTGTCATAATCATTCTTCATGTTGCCCTTCATCTTACCAGGAATTATTTTTCCCCTGGTGATAATCATGAGATATTTTCAAACTTTATGCTCAACCCGAATATGGGAGAGTTAAGTGTATTCACATGTAGGATATAAATAGGAACGTCTTCGTTTTTTATATATTTTTTTAGAGGGCTCTGTTCCAGAGGTTTACGAAATATATTGGAAGATATAATTAATATATATATATATAATATATAATAAAATATATTATAAATATTATATAGATATATAGATACACATATATATAGTATATATATATTTGTGTGTGTGTTTTTGTATAAGATTATAGTCACAATAACATATGATTTGTTTATCACACAGCACCCCAAGGGAAAAACATTAGAGACTAGATGAAAGTCCTGTTCTATTATCACTTTATTTCTAAGTCATAACAAAGGACTAATACATAACGGAAGAAATGACAACATATATATATTTATATATATATATATATATATATATATATATATATATATATATATATATATATATATATATATATATATTAAAACACACCCCCCCACCCCCTTAACAAAACTACACAAATGACAACTCTTACATGTCGGTAGTGACTGGCCTCTCTCTGCAAGCATTGTCCAGCTAGGCTAATGAGTGCACATTAATACAAAAATATACTATTTATTTCCCAAACCAGATGAACATAAAATGGAACAAAATGATTAATAAGTCATATTTGAAAAAACAAGTCTGACCCACAAAGAACTGTAAATTATCATTCCACTCTCCTGGATTAGTCTAAGTAATCACCCCAAAGTCTCAAATTGTCAACCTCTACATTCTGACAGTCAAACTTAGAGAATCCTGTTTCTAGAATAACAACATGGGCCCCATCTGTAACAAAGAGACATATTCATTATATTTCCCACTGCACAATGTTAAATAAATGTATACATTTCACACTTCTCTCTTTTCAAAGGCAACTTTTTCTAAGTCATTTAAATATGGGCCATACCTTTGATGGGTCTTGCCTCAACACCTGGAGTCCTCTGAACCGTCTTCCTCCATATCTCAAAGGAATGTGTGCTTTTTCTTAAGTGTCTCTAGCGGTCGGACCTATGCCATGCACGCACAAACGGATGCATACATCCGCCACACCCTAAAGGCTATCTCTATGGGCTCTCTGTCTCCAAGCCAGAGAAGCTGACATCACGTAATTCACTAACACATCAATTTATTCTTTAATATGGCTCGGCCACCTATGTCCTTTGTGCACTCCTGTCGCACACCACATCAGCAACTAATGCACAATGTTTCAATTTGCCACATGATTTAGGGCTACCTCCGTTGCTGGAGCCCTTGTGCCTCGCTGGATGCACAGAAGTTTAAGAACTCCTAACGCACAAATTGTGTAACGTTTGTTGATGAAAAACTCATCCTCGTCCCTAAAATAAGCAGAACTCGCAGGTTGAGCATGTAAACCATCTCGAAACAACTCAGTACGCGCCATTATTCAGCATCTGCGACCCTCGTGAGTGTATCTAACACCCCCTCGCCGAGCTCCCCTTCTATCTAACTCACATACCCCGATAAATTATATCTCCTTTCTTAAATAGAATGCTATTTAAAGCCTAACCCCATTCATAACATCTCTCGTAGCAAAGAAAAGAAAATAATAACAACAATAGTAAGTGAACTTTCCCCATTACAAAACGCACATAAGAGAGGAAAAAACATATATATAATCCAATATTTTCCCCAAAAATGCAGTATGTACCGTTACGGAATTTGCATAGTACATCTCCTTGGAATACCAAAATCAACATCTCCGAAAATAGTGTAAATCTCCGAGTCATCAACTCCAAAGGAAAAAATCAGCAACCGGACTCATCACAGCAAAAATCCACCTGTGAACACCTCACTATAGATTTGTCTAGTCAGACTTGCAACCTTGGAAACCATTATTCTCCAAATATTCTATACTAACACCATATAACCACATTCCACGAACTTATCTCCAGGATATCACCAAAGGTGGCAAAAAAATTGTCCTTAAAACATAACTCCCCCATGACATTACCCCAATTTTATAAAACCACAATGCAGTAGTGTCACTCACCCCCAATAGCCAAAACACCAAAAGGAACCACAATACCCCGCCTCTTTGGCTCGTAAAACCACAGAAATTCAGCCCCAAATCCCATACACACAGTAATTATCACATGTTTATCATCACGTTTCTCAGGTAAAACAAAAATTTGCCATATTTCCAAACAACTTTCCACATAAAATATTAGCCTCTGAATCTTATGCCAAAACGCCGCAGTTTGCACAAAATAAGAAAAAAAACAGTAGAAGAAAATGAAAGAAAAAAAAACGTTAAAACATTTCACTACCAAATTGCAAAAACCAGATAGCTGGGAAAAAAAGAACAAAAAATGCAATTGCTCGACAATACATTAATCACCACAACCAATTCTTTTCAATTTTGAGATATGCGTTAATCTTGACTGACTTGTTTTTTCCTCTAAGACTACAAATCTGTTTCCAATTTTTTCCTCAATGACTCTAAAAGGACCTTCAAACTTCGGGCCTACTTTGTAGTTCAGCTCGTGTCTCACGTTAATTTTTTAAAATACCTTGTCTCCGACATTGATCTTGGGATCAGATGTTTTACTAATACTTTTCTGTACCATCTCTCTGGTTGCGGATTCTAGGTTACGGCTGAGACAAGCGTGTCTCTCTCTCGCTGTGGATACCAACGCCTCGATTGTATTCGCCCCATGATGAGGTATAGTTAGCAAATCAAATGTTCCTCATGCTGGGCAACCAAACAAAGCTTCAAATGTAGACATTTTAAAGGGGAAAACCATTAGAGACTAGGTGAAAGTCCTGCTCTACTATCACTTTATTTCTAAGTCATAACAAAGGACTGTAATATATAACGGAAGAAGTCATAATATATATATATATATATATATATATATATATATATCTATATATATATATTATATATATATATATATATATATATATATAGATATGCTAGGGAGATAAATGTTATAAACATACAAGCCGTTGGAGACTAAAACTCTACACCTGACAGGTGTCAAAGGGGGAGGGACTACCAAACTCATGAGTGCTAGGGGTCGGTACTATATCTACAAATATGATAATTCTTTTTCCATACATATCTACTACTTTCATTACAGATTAAACATTTTACATATTTCATCTGAAATTTTAGGATTAAGCTTATGGATATCCTTGATTGATATTCATGTTATGAATCTAACTCTTGTATAAAACTAGGACTCGGTGGTATTTCTTTCGAGTACATTGTTAGAATGGGCTATCGTTCTTGGCCCGGCTTTAGTTATTCAAATAATGCACTGGAAATGGATGTTATCGAGCCCAGCTTTATAATACAAAGTTTGGGCTATAACAAAAAATTTCCAGTCAAGTCATGTATAAACTTGATCCTAAAATTCCATAAGAAATTTGTACAATTTTTAGATTTTAAGGAAGGAGGGAGATTATATATGCGAAAAGGATTATTGTCTCTGTACAGTGATTTGAAAAAAAAAAAAAAAAAAAAATTTTCAAAAAAAAAAAAAAATTTTGCGTATTTCGAAAAAATAAAAATAAAAACTTATATAACTGTGAGCGAAAAGACGACTAATGTGCACTAAAATTTGTGTAATCAAACCATTGCTTTAAATAATACTTCTGAAATTGGAGTCTGTAAGCACCCCGAATTCGGCATTATGAAGCGTACGTTTTCACTTCAGGTTGGAATTTTCTAATCTAACTTTGGATTGTGTTTCCAACATGCCATTATCTTTTATAATTAGGAATCAACGTCATTATAATCCCGAGTAGATTTTGCGTATGATTTTCATGATCAAGATCAGGCGAAGCTTCGTTGTTCACAAATTTTTCTCTTAGCATCATATTGGAACTTTTCAACCTCTGCGAGTGAAATTACTTGCTTTTAAATGGTACTGTAATTACATTAGGATAACTGAATAACATTGGAGATTACATTTAAGCTGCGCTTGAGGTTTGCTAAAATTCTGTATCGTCTTTTTGTTCGAAACTCAATTTTTTGTTTGAATTACTCCCTGAGTGTTGTAATTTAGTTTTCAAGTTAAATTATGTATAAACTTTTGTCAGTGATTATATTCGTGTGAAATATGTTGTTGGTGTTTCCTTTTTTTTTAAATTTCTTTACTAGTAGAGATCCGTGTTAATTACCGAAATCTTTTTTCTACATATTCATATTGATGTCAGTTAACTCCTTTGGTATAGGTTCAGAGTTTCCTTTGTATCTTTTAGTACTTTTACTATATGTATGTATAGTATATAATATATATATATATATATATATATTCTATATATATATGATGGGTTCGGCTTATGAAGTTCCAAGGTTAATTATATTCATCAGACATTATTTCCAGGGTTACGACGCTACAACACTGATCTGGCAGATAAAATATGGCACCAAAAATGCAAACTAATCAATATTTGAAGGTTTTTTTTGGTGAAAAATGCCATAAGAATGCAGTTTACATAGTTTTCAATGCACCCAAATCATTAAAAGTAAGGTTTTTCTTAGGATATTTTACAATGTTCCGACTTAAGCGATTTTCGTCTTACGACGTGTCCCAAGAACGGAACTCCCGTCTTAACCCGAGGACTGCCTTGTATATATATATATATATATATATATACTATATATATATATATATATATATATATATATATATATATATATATATATATAAGTTAGATATATATATAATTTATAATATATATAACTTTTATTTATCGTTAATATATATGATGGTTCACGAATGTATCAATCCATATTTCCTTTGGTGGTTCTTGAGCTGCAATATTAAGTCCTGTTGACGCATTTACATGACCAGTCAGATTTGTTTCAAGTTTCATGAGCGCCTGGTGCCTTTACAAAGCTGAGGATGAAAGTTTGTTTCAGGTCCCATGTGTGCTTTTGGAAATCTTTAGGTTAAGAACTCATTGCAGTTTCCTTCTATGCAGGCTCGGGGCCTGCTTGCTCGTTTGAATTCATGGCATAGTCATAGATATAGCAAGAGCCAAATGGTCTGTTGTTATTTCGTTACCAGGAAGATCTTTCTGATATTGAATTAAGGGATAACATTGTACTTTTAATATTGAATACTAGTCACTCACTTGGCGTCTGTGGGAATACATCGCAAAAGAATGTGCAAAACCAAAATCTATGGGAAGGGATAGCGACATGTTTAAATTGTCTCGTGAGTGAAGCAACGAAACCCTGATACAGAAACTCATAAGGTTAGGCCAGTATTCAATCGCACTGTTGACAGTGATTCATGACTCTTCGAAAAATGCGATTTTTCAAGATCAAAATTCAATACTATTTGAAAATACCTGAGGGGAGAAAGAAGTAGTAAGAAAAATGTTCTTCTTTGATAACAGATGATAAGTCAGGCCCCAAGTCAGCGAAAACAATTTTTCTCGCTGCTGACTTTCGATATTGCATATTGGAATGAACAAAAAGTTTACCGAGTCTATTGAACTGAGGTAAACACATACACGCACGCACGGAAACCACGAAGGAAAATGAAACACTTGAGTTTCCACCTTTACTTAGATATTCATCACGTTTCAAACTTTCGTGATTCAGTTATACATATATATATTATATATTCTATATATTATATTACTATATATATATATATATATATATATATATATATATATATATATATATATATATATATATATATATATATATATATATATATATATATATATATATATATATATATATATATATATATATTTATATATATATATATATATATATATATATATATATATATATATATATATATATATGAATAATTATCACATCAAACCGTGATCCATTTATATATCAATTCAAGCTACAAATGTCCTTTAATATCTAAATTCACTTTACCTCCCAAATGATATATTTTCATATATGTACCGAAGGGGAATTTTTAAGTTGATAACAATTTCGTCCCCCCATGGGATCGAACCACCGTCCAGGTGGACGGGGACGAAATCAGGACAGTCAGTGACGCTATCCAATCAGCCAACAGAGACGCTATAAGTTCATATCGATATGAACTTATAGCGTCTCTGTTGGCGATTGGATAGCGTCACTGACTGTCCTGATTTCGTCCCCGTCCCCACCTGGACGGTGGTTCGATCCATGGGGGGACGAAATTGTTATCAACTTAAAAATTCCCCTTCGGTACATATATGAAAATATATCATTTGGGAGGTAAAGTGAATTTAGATATTAAAGGACATTTGTAGCTTGAATTGATATATATATATATATATATATATATATATCTATATATATATATATATATATATATATATGCATACACACGCTTCATACTGTGATAAAGATTGACAAAGAGGGAGTGGGAGAGGTTTTACGCCATTGGGACTTTGTCATAAAGAGAATCGTTTTTGACAAGAATGATAAAATTGGTTTCTTCAGTAAAAGGAAAAAAAATACCCGGTGGGAGGACATGAAATTTAAGAGTTGCTTAAGATGCTTTATTCTCATAAGCACAAGAAAACCCTAAAATTTACGTCTCTCACAGAGTTTTTTTTTTTCTTCTTCTTTTTACGTCAGGTTTTTTTTTTTTTTTTTTTTTTAAGGTAGATTTATGGGGCGACGGCATGGCCAATTTAGGCTTGCAGTGACATATTATCGAGGCTGATATTTGACCTAACATTGATTTTAGTCTTATATGCCTAGTTTATTTATTGATTATGAGTATTATATATATATATATATATATATATATATATATATATATATATATATATATATATATATATATATATATATATATATATATATATATATATATATATATATATATATATACATATATATATATATATATATATATATATATATATATATATATATATATATATATATATATATATATATACATATATATATATATATATATATATATATATATATATATATATATATATATATATATATTATATATATATATATATATATTGTAAAAGTCTTCTGTCGAGGTAAACAATAAAAAAAACATTGTCACCTATTTGCGGTCTGAAGGTTATTTTAAAACTGATCCCACTCTGTTTTTATGCATAATTTAAAAACTGAAAGTGAAAAGGAATAAATCACCTATTTCCTCCGAGAGGAAGTTCGTATCCGGGCACTGCTCAAGTTTTCATCAGTTATTTCTCCTGAATATATAGGTACTTTTTTTTTTTTTTTTTTTTTTAAACAGGGGAAAGCCGACGCCACACTCTCCTCGGTCTCACGGGAAAGGCATTGCCCAACATGTCAAACTTTTTGTTGGTGATTTTAATGAGTTTTAAATCCCAGACCGTTCTCGCCGAAGGACACGACCGTCTTCGGAAACTTTGTTCTCTTTGGTTTCGTCGGGAGATGGTGCGTCTCCGGGAATATTCAGACCCACCAAAAAAAAAAACGAAAAAAAAAAAAAAGTGAATTCAGTGGGGATGGAATTCAGAGGGATTTTTCTCATTCCATTCGACCCACAGCGAATTTATGGAGAACGAGAGTACTGCAGAAGAAGACGTAGGTTGAATGACATGTACTACAAAGCTAAATCATTTAGTAATTTGGGATACTGAACGGAAATATGCAACAGAATAGACCGGTTAGAAATATAGGGAACGCATGAATGTCTCTCTCTCTCTCTCTCTCTCTCTCTCTCTCTCTCTCTCTCTCTCTCTCTCTCTCTCTAAGAGAGACGGTTATTTAACTATAGATAAATTGTAATCAGAACTTATAAGCCATATACGAAGGATTTGAATATATTCAGTCAATATACACGTATTTTACAAGCCCTTTTCAGACTTTAATTTATAAAGATATATAAAATGATAAAATTCTAATAAAGATTGACGGTAATAAATTATATCTACTGAAGAAAACTAGCATAATATCAAATAAGGAAAGCAACGCTGAACAGATGACAGCAATCGTAGCCTTACGAGCCGCTCAGAATAGAATCCTTATCTGCATGTGAAATTGAAATAACTCTAAATAACATAAGTTTACTTTTTAAATCCAGTCATATAATATAATATAATACTTCAGCTTTTTGTTATTACTTGTGGAAATAGTTTATAACGTCTTGGTGTAGGAGTAATGGTGACGTTGTTGATGATATATTTCAGTAGATATAATTTAATACCAGTCTTTGCTAAATTTATATCATCTTTTGTACAGTTTTATAAATTTAAATATGAAAAGGGCTCATAAAGCACGAGAATATTGACTGAATATTTTTTTTATCTTTTGTATAAGGATTATAAATTTTGATTCGAATTTGTTTGTAGTGAAAACACCTCTTCAGAGGTCAATGACCCTCGTTGCAAAGTCACCTTTTGTAGCAATGTCTTTTTACATCAACTAATCAGTCAGTCAGTCAGTCAATCTTCTCCAACAATACAAAACACGAGAGGCAATTGTCAATTTTCTATAATTTGTAACCTAGGAGTTCAAGGAAAAAACCTTTTGTGTGCTTAATAGATAAAATCGAGGCGTCAGGTGTAACTAAATTGCTGTCATAGTATCCTTTGTTGCATGAAAAGGTTTTTGAATATCTGTTTCCTATACAAAGTGTCAGGACAAAGAGTTCTGATTTTGCTACAGATTTAAATTGCCTTCACTTCTCATTGAACACTTAAGTTACACGAAACTGATTAAAATGTTTACAAATTAGTGAAGCATTAAGGGGAGTATGTCATATAGTAAAATGTTTTATCAGAATTCAGTGAATGATGTCATTTTCTCTCCATTACGATATTGAATGAAAAACGTTTCATGAAATAGAAGTGGATAAGCTGCTCCCGATTTCCTTCGATATCTCGGGAGTGAGGATGTTCCACATTACAAGGTAGCCTTTCTGGTTGGGTCACCTGAAGGCTCTTTTGAGTACCCTGACGCAGCTGTGATGTCCATGCCCTTTAGGTTTCATTATGCCCCTCTTTCCCAGCTTTCCTTTGATTTTCATCCAGTACCTGGGCACATGGGGCATCTCTGGTTATCTCTCAGGGTAAAGGTGAAGTTTCGAGGGGACAAAACTCCTGCTCTGAGCAAGAAGAAGGGGGGAACAGGAGAACGTTATATTTTGAACAATGACTGTGTCCCTTTCAGACATTTTGAAAAGTGTTGGAGATGCGACCTAGCCCCCCCAACAACAAAAATACGTTTTTGCTTTCCCTTTGTTGGATTTTAATGTGTGTGTGTGTGTATATATATATATATATATATATATATATATATATATATATATATATATGATATGTATATATATATATATATATATATATATATATATATATATATATATATATATAGTATATATATATATATATATATATATATATATGTATATATATATATATATATGTATATATATATATATATATATATATATATATATATATAATATATATATATATATATATATATTATATTATGTGTGTGTATACTTTCTTCCAAGCAATTTCTTTAATTTCATCTACTTATTTACTTGTTAGTCCTTCATCTAACCCACATTCCATAATAATAAGTAAACCTAACGATATATATGGTCCCTGTGATGATTCAATGCTTTCGCCTTGAAATGACACCCAAACTGAACTGCGCATGCGCTTCCCAAAAATAACGGCGACATTTCTTACATGGAAAATGTTAGGAGTAGGCCACAAAGCAAAAGCCTGCCATTGTTCCTTCTCGTGAATTCCTTGCAAAAATAATTAGTAACCCTGCTGCAGACTACGCCTTTGTTACGCCGCTCTCTGAAGGAGACCTCGAGATCGTTGCCGAGTCGAGGCGAACAATGAGCTATTCTTGCTCTCACTGTTACAGTGATACAAGTTGAACCATTTACAAAGATTCTGGGCGGTCAAGGGAATTTAATAAGCCGTCTTATTTGCGTCGTGCTTCGAGCAACTTTTCCAAATGGCCCGAATGGTTTGAAGTATCCAAATCTTTAAAATTGAATATAATCTGTTCTCCGACATAATACTCGCTTTTTGAAAAAGTCATTGTAAAGAGATTACAAGTCTTCAGGTAACAAATTCGCCTGGCAGAATATCGGACCTTTTCAGAGTGTTATTACTTTCTATTATGTGAATGATGATAAAATCTCGCTTTATGAAACGAGGAGATAGAAATTAAGGCAGGATATTCCACAAGAAAGACGAGATTAGTTTGAAAAGATGGTAAAATTTTCGACTATGGAGGTTAGGTCTTTCTGCACTTGTCGGTGCCGTTTCTGCGCCTGACGCTTGCAGTGCAAAAGTAGAATAATATTAGGACAACGACTTTCTAAAGGAATAGATTAGATTCTAGTTTGTAAGGGTCATCTGGGTCATTTATATGGCAGAAACCTTTACTTTAACTATATAAAAAATAATATGAATTATGTTCATCACTGCTTATATTTTCGCAACCAAATACGCAATTCTTCCCATAAAACAATCATATTTACTGATTACGTTTAGTCATTCTGAACTAAGTTCGATTTTTCGGAGAATGTCCTCCCCGGTTTCATGACATTTTATTAGGGTTTTGCCCCGAACACAACAATTAATGGACTCTTTACTTTCATTTTTTTTTTTTTTTTTTTGTAGCCCAACTGGATTCCTCCTTTTCCCTCCCCTGGGAAAGAATTTTTCATAGCACGTCCCCTTCCACAAAAAAAAAGAGAGAAAAAAGAGTGAAAATATTGAATGTGGGAAGAAAAACCTGAAAATGTTTTTTTTTTGCAAAATAGGATGAAATATTTTTACGAACTATCTTCGAGTTTTTATGCATCTCGGTATTTTTCATCGAGATAAGCAGATACTGTGACTGCATATATCCTTTTCGCAAAATGTTTAGTTTTTCGGGAAATGAATACATTTCCTTAACCCATCGTGTTATCTCTATTGAAATTCTTTTATCCCTACATGGAGAAACAAAATGATGTTAATCATATTTTTATTTTTCCTGTAATAGTGCCGCTACTGAGCAACTGATATGTTTAGCGTTTTTGCAACATTTCTAATTTTGAGTTTTGTTCTTTATTTTATATACTTTCCTTCGTATTGTGAATGTGCCATTATTAGGAGCATTATTCTGTGATTATTATTTTTGTAAGTCTTCAAATTTCCATACTACTACTACTACTACTATTGAGCCAGGATGCTCCCCTTGACAAACCCCGCGTCTGTCTTTTATTAAATGGAAATATCTTACCGTTCCATGATGAATTTACTGATTTGTTTGTCGTAGTCATATGTTCATCCGTTATGCTATTAATTTTACCTTGCCTAAAATTACTGGAAATTCGTTAACGTCTCATATGTGATAACTGTGGACATCCTACTGTAAATTTCGTATCCTGCCAACGCCTCATATCCTTGCTGTTTCCCCAACTACGTATAGGAGAGACTAGTGCATCGACCAACTCTATTCTAATGTCAAATGTTTCATTTCAACTGTGTTACTTGTTGTAGCTTGTACTCATTCATTAAAATCCCTAGGTGACGTCGGACATAACAAACTGATAGAAGTGGGTGGTGCTGATGCTCAAATACAAATTTTTTAACCTTCTTAAAGGTTAAACAGCTCCGTTTGATAAGGTTCATCTGTGTTGAAACGATAGTTTTCTTATCTATAATGAACTTTTTCCTTGGCACCTACTCGAGTGGGATACAGATCTGTTTGTTATCTGGAGGTTAGACCTAAATTTGTCTTCGTCTTGCATTCAAATTATTGCTCCAGTATAAAAGTAAGTAGTAGGGTATAAATGAAAATTTAGAAAGTTGCTATCTCGAAGGTAAAAGATGGAATACCAAAATTAATATTTAATGAAGGAATTTATAGAAAATAGAGATTATTTTAATTTTTTTTTATTTTTCACAAAATTACCTCTAAAAAAACACCAAGTCTTGGTAACAGGTAGCATGTTGAAAAACATGCAATACAAACGCTAGATGTAAATTTTACATAACAATATATAATAATATAATAAAAAGATTCCTAGACTTTATTTCAGGTCTTGATAAAAGCACGCTCCTGCCTTTAGTTAAAGAAAAAAAAAACCTTTCCATGACAGACTTCAAGTTCAGCCAAGCACTCGACAGTTCCATTAACCACAAGTAACATCCAGCGTGTCATATTTTCTGTTAAGTTTCAAGAAACCGAAAGGTGTATGTATACAAGGTAAATAAACATGACATTCCTTTAGAGTTCTTCCACTCTTTAGAAGTAGAATATTAGACTGGGACCTTTCCTGCCTTATCTCATCTGGGCGAGATTGCTTCTCTGCTTCCTATCCAGGAAATGTTGAAGTACGTGTGTTCTTATGCATGAATGTCTATTTCCAGTGATAATTATGTGGACATGTAGGTGGATGTAATTCATTCCCGATGCCTAAGACAAGCGGTGATCGAATTTCGAGCAAAATTGAGCAATTTAGGCACAAACCATTGAGGCTCGTTGTGCATCGGTTAACTTTAGCAGTGATTTGGATACTTATTGCCTCGTGGACTGTAGTACTGATTTACAACTAGCATGAAGAGTATGGGACTAGAAAAATTGTCTCGAAATACCTCTAATTATTTATATGTATATATATATATATATATATATATATGTATATAATAAATCTATATATATATAATTATACACATCTACTGTGATTTTTTAAGCGTATATATATGTGTGTATATATATATATATATATATATATATATATATATATATATATATATATATATATATATATATATATACATATTACACACACACACATGTAAACACATTCATATCACCACAAGGGAAATTAGAGACTGTGTAAAACCTGACAGGCATCGGCTTCAAGTTGGAAACATTTCGACGTGAAATATAGAAATCTCTTGTCTGAGTTATCATAATTATTATATATATATGTATATATATATATATATATATATATATATATATATATATATATATATATATATATTTATATATATATACATATGTATGTTATTATTATTATTATTATTATTATTATTATTATTGATTATTATTATTATTATTATATTATTATTATCATTATTATATATATTATTATTATTTATTATTCATTATTATTGCTCCAGCATTCAGGTAGTTCTGCAAACCTTAAATATGTATCAAGGGAAAATGAAACGATAAGGCCAGGTATTGTAGAGCATACTATTTCTTTGGTGGAATACGAGCTGTTCACAAATCAAGCAACACTTAAAATGAAAATATGTACCGAACACAGATGCAGGTTCGGTTAATTTCGAAGTCTCACTAACACGCACTGGCAATATTTGTTGTTTTTCATCACAACGAAACGTGTTATAAATGACTAGTCACAACACATCTTTGTTTATTTTCCATAACCGTCCAGGGGACAGAATTACCATTCGACTGCCCTTCATGCCCGCAGAGTGAGTTCAAATATTTAAAACTCTTTGTACAATCATCCATGGGGGATAGGAACCTATTGGAATATTAATGGAAAATAAATTGCATTTTTTTGTTCATTAGAAATTTCATATTAGGTTATGAGTGGTAACAATTCCATGCAGTGTGGTGGTCACCAGGCTTTCACTGAACAGTTTTATTTTTGTATTTCGTTTTTATTTTAGTGCGACATAGTTGCACAGAAAATGTCGAGGAACAAATTTCTTCGTCAGATTTACTTTTTTTTTTTATGGTGTTTTACGTTGCATGGAACCAGTGGTTATTCAGCAACGGGACCAACGGCTTTACGTGACTTCCGAACCGCGTCGAGAGTGAACTTCTATCACCAGAAATACACATCTCTCACTCCTCACTGGAATGGCCGAGAATCGAACCCGCGACCACCGAGGAGGGAAGCAAACACCATACCAACCACGCTACTGAGGCGCTAGATTTACCTTTTTGATGTGTTACTGATATCCGTCAAATTTGTAGCCTTCATTGTTCAATTAAAAGCTTACGTATGTTTTCGGAATGGACCACAGGAACAGTCAGGTCTAGGTCTACCGTAAAATAGGCTCGGCCATAAAAGAAAATTTGAATGATATTGAAAACTCTCTGCGCTGAGAAAGCTGTTTCTTAAAAATGGGCTGGTTAAAAGATTCGGGAAACATAGAAGTAAGCAGAGAATTCCACAAACTGGATTGGCATGAAGGATTGGTGTGACCTGCTGACTCTTGGGTTCATGACTTCTGTAGAACCGTTTGTAAGGGATTAACGAGTCTTCCATGATTAGTATTTGAGGTTCATTAAACGGTTCTCAAAACTTTGCCTTCAGTGAAATAGAATCCTAAGTGGCTATTTTGCATTCCGCACAAGATTGTCGTCAAACCTTGCATTTAATAGTCAGGCTTTTTTTTCTCTTATCCAAGGATTATATAGACTAACGATGTAAAATGTAATTGTGATTACACGAAATGAATTCATATTTATTTTACAAAAATGTTTGCGAGTGCGTTGATATTAAGCTTAATAAAATATAATACGTGGTCGCGGAAGGACTGAAAAGACAAAGAAACACTGGTCAAAGGTCTTTGAAAACTGCGAAGAGTACACGCAAGCTATTATTCTCTGGACCGTCTCTACCCTGGCGCAAAGAATTAATGATGTGAGGAAATAAATGACTAAAAAAATTTTTTTTCTTTTGTAAGGTTTAATCTCTAGCCAGTAAAATATAGTTACTATATAACCTTCCAACTGTCAGGCTAAATGTATAGTTCTAAATGATCCGTTTAAATTGGTAGTGATGTATCATTTCCTTTGTTTCCATCTGATAGTATTTATTTCTTCGTGAACTGAAATCGTAAAGGAGCTCTTTGCATTGTCGCGAAAGACTGATGCCAATGTATTCATAAGCAAGGTAGCCTTGCACTGTAACATTTTCGAAACATTGCAAACAATTTATGTTCATCCAGCACTAAGACAGTATTAAGACTTCTGCATTAGGAAACAGATTTCAATAAAGCAATTCGTTTATAGATTCACTTTTAACTGTCTACTACTTTTCACGTCTACGTTTAACATTCAACATTAAACTGCACCAGATTAGCAAGTGGCAAAAACAATTCCCTATTATATGCATATCTAGTTATACACAAACGCACAAAAAGAAGCATAAATCGCATAAACAAAGCCACTTCGACGTCCTCTTTTGAACTTCCTAATAAATAAGCCATCAATCCAAACCAGTTTAAAGACTGGCGAATCGTCTGTGTGATAGTCCAAATGCCATTGACTCGGTGGAGCACCGCCCCCTTACGCGCCCGAAAGAGCAATAAACATCTCGTAAAGTATTAGAATTGCCTTTTGTTCCTTTCCTTTCAATTTATGACGCCGCTTAACCTCGACTGCCTTGGAGGGCTCCTCGGAGAAAGATCCCACAAGTATTTATCGCTGGCAATTTAACCGCCGAAGGATTTATTATGGCCTGCCGCCTATTAACTAGATCTCATGAACTCGCCCAGCCATTTTGAAAATATTTCGTTTTATTTCCCGTAAGACGAAAAAATAAAATGAAATAAAATCTTCTGGACGGCGATTTCAATAAGCGCCTCAGTGGATTGATCGGTATGGTCTTGGCCTGCCACCTCGGTGGCCGCAAGTTCGATTCTTGAGCATTCCATTCATGAGTTAGAGATGTGTATTTCTGGTGGTAGAAGTTCACTCTCGACGTGGTTCGGAAGTGACGTAAAGCCGTTGGTCCCGTTGCTGAATAACCACTGGTTCCATGCAACGTAAAAACACCATACAAACAAACAGAATATAGATTGATATTAGTCATATGAATAAATTAGTAGACTTAAAAGAGCTTTTTTTGCAAAGTTCGAACCGTTGGATAAGGAGTATTAACTTGAGCAGATTACCTTAGCTTATCTGTTTGAAAGCTTGTGTTTGTTATTTGTTGACGAAATATATTAATATGTTCTGTATTTGTATGTCGTATTAGTGAAACATACTTCATTGCTAAGCAACTTGTTTGGAAACTTTTTAACCAGTCGATAATTAATGCTTGAAGCAACAATTTTTTTAAATTCATTTATTAGTACCTTTGTACGACGCTTCACTGATGGCAAATAATTACTCCTTTTTTTCTGCATGGTTATTGCATCTGTGCTATAAAAGCCGTTGTTGTCGTTATCGTATTTCACGATATGAATAACAGGAAGACAGAAACAGAAACTTTGTCGTGTCCCGATTGATACCGAATAACCAATTCAATCCAGGGGGAATCGGCTTTAGTATGCTAATAGAATTAGCATCCCGATCTCATTTTTATCCGCCTCCGCGGTATTTTCTTTTCGTCTGTATTAACGTTTTTCGCTCTCCGTTTCACTGTAATTGTCACTGCCTGCGAATGAGGGAATAAGACGCAGGGTTTAAACAATGAGAATGTCACTACTGGCTCAGATGGATATCGCATCTGAATACTGTCACTGAATGCTCAACTGAAAATGAATCTTTGTATTCTTTAGAAGCAAATTTGAAAAACAGAAACTGCGAGCGAAGGTAAAGTTCTTTGTGTGTAAATTAGAGAAAATTACTAACAAACTCTCTCATATTCGAAAGTGCATTCCAGTCTTTTATTCTGTTTTAATACAATTTCGTCTCGACGTCTGAAAAACACGAGGAATACTTAACTGAATTTTAAATCTTACATTCTGTATACACTGTCCTCAGTAATAGCCTGCGCATATCTGAGTGTGTTTTAGCGAGGTAGACGACTAACTTACGGGTGAAATCGGCAATCAATTGGCGATTTGTTTGTTTCGTGTCCTTTGTCTTTCTATCAGGGATGGCTAAAAACATCTTTACGCATTTTGCTGTAATTTCCTTTTTCACTGTTGAGTGCCCTTGGTGTAGATATTCTTTTTGTTGAGCAGTATTATTATTATTATTATTATTATTATTATTATTATTATTATTATTATTATTTTATTATTATTATTGTTTTTTTTTTTTTTTTGCTCTATCACAGTCCTCCAATTCGACTGGGTGATATTTATAGTGTGGGGTTCCGGGTTGCATCATGCCTCCTTAGGAGTCCATCACTTTTCTTACTATGTGCTTCGTTTCTAGAATCACACTCTCCTGCATGAGTCCTGGAGCTACTTCAGCCTCTAGTTTTTCTAGATTCCTTTTCAGGGATCTTGGGATCGTGCCTAGTGTTCCTATGATTATGGGTACAATTTCCACTGGCATATCCCATATCCTTTTTATTTCTATTTTCTGATCTTGATACTTATCCATTTTTCCCTCTATTTCTCTTCAACTCTGGTGTCCCTTGGTATTGAGACATCAATGAGTGATACTTTCTTCTTGATTTTGTCAATCAACGTCACGTCTGGTCTATTTTGCACGTATTCACCCTATCTGTTTTCCTTTTATACCAATAGTCCCAGAGGATCTTTGCCTGATCGCTTTCTATCACTCCTTCAGGTTGGTGCTCGTACTACTTATTACTGCAAGGTAGCTGATGTTTCTTGCACAGGCTCCAGTGTAGGGCTTTTGCCACTGAATCATGCCTCTTTTTGTACTGGTTCTGTGCAAGTGCCGGACATTCGCTTGCTATGTGATTTATGATTTCATTTTTCGTATTGCACTTCCTACATATGGGCGAAGAATGTTTTTATTTCTGTACTATCGTTTCTTTTGAAACATATCTGGTTCTTAGGGCCTGATCTTGTGCCGCTGTTATCAGTCCTTCAGTTTCCTTCTTTAGCTCTCCCCTCTGTAGCCATTGCCACGTGTCATCGCTGGCTAGTTCTTTAGTCTGTCTCATGTATTGTCCTTGCATTGGTTTGTTGTGCCATCCTCTGTTCTGTTTGTCATTCTCCTGTCTCTGTATATCTCTGGGCCTTCGTCTACTTTTATTAGTCCTTCTTCCCATGCACTCTTTAGCCACTCGTCTTCACTGGTTTTCAGATATTGCCCCAGTGCTCTGTTCTCGATGTTGACGCAGTCCTCTATACTTAGTAGTCCTCTCCCTCCTTCCTTTCATGTTATGTATAGTCTGTCGGTATTTGCTCTTGGGTGTAGTGCTTTGTGTATTGTCATATGTTTCCTGGTTTCTGATCTATGCTGTGGAGTTCTGCCTTCGTCCATTCCACTATTCCTGCGCTGTATCTGATTACTGGCACTGCCCATGTGTTTATGGCTTTTATCATATTTCCAGCGTTGAGTTTTGACTTGACTATCGCCTTGATTCTCTGCATATATTCTTTCCTAATCGTGTCCTTCATCTCTTGGTGTTTTATATTATCGCCTTGATTTTCTGCATATATTCTTTCCTAATCGTGTCCTTCATCTCTTGGTGTTTTATATCCCTTCCTTCCATTATTCCCATGTATTTGTATCAGTCTCATCTACGTGTTTGATGTTGCTCCCATCTGGTAGCTTTATCCCTTCAGTTCTCGTTACTTTGCTCTTTTGTATGTTGACTAAGGCGCATTTTTCTATTCCAAACTCCATCCTGATGTCCCCAGATACAATCCTTACAGTCTGGATTAGGGTATCTATTTCCTTGATGCTCTTAACGTACTGTTCTTCATTACCAT
The DNA here is from genome assembly GCF_015104395.2 of Macrobrachium nipponense. Classification (NCBI taxonomy): domain Eukaryota; kingdom Metazoa; phylum Arthropoda; class Malacostraca; order Decapoda; family Palaemonidae; genus Macrobrachium; species Macrobrachium nipponense. The sequence continues at coordinate 64,352,784 of NC_061096.1, forward strand.
TTTGTCTATCAGGAGCTGATCTTTTGTGCCTCTACACTTCCTTCTGCAGCCTTTCTGTTGGTGGAGGATGGTGTTTGTCTCCTCTAGGTAGTTGTATAGCCTTTCACTAATGATACCTGTTAGTAACTTCCACATTATTGGTAGGCAGGTGATAGGCCTGTAGTTACTGGCTATATTTCCCTTACTCTTGTCTTTCTGGACTAAGGATGTTCTTCCTGTGGTCATCCATTTGGGCGCATGGTGATTTGTGATACAATGCTGGAGTTGTTCTGCTATTCGTGGGTGTAGGGCCTTGATGTTTTTGAGCCAGTATCCATGGACTTCATCGGGACCTGGGGCTTTCCAGTTTGGCATTTTCTTTAGTTGTTGTCTGACTGTGTCTGTTGTGATCTCTAAGAATCTTTGTCTTATTCTCACTGTTTCTTCTTCCTTGACTTCCTGGAGCCATGTTGCATGTTTGTTGTGTGATACCGGAGTGCTCCATATGTTTTCCCAGAGTCTCTTACTTGGTTCGGGTTCAGGAATTTCTTGGTGGTTGTCTTCCCCTCTTAGTTGGCTGTATAGTCTTTTCTGGTTGGTTCCGAATAGTTTGTTCTGTTGGTATCCCTTATTCCTGTTCATGTACCGTTGGATGTTATGTGCTTTGGCCTTAAGCCTCTGTTTTACATCTTCTATTGTGTTGTTTAGTCCCCTCTCTTGTACTTTGTATTTCTCGTTGATTTTCTCCCTTGTTTTCTTGCTTCTTAGCCTTTTTTCTGCGATTTCTTTCAGTTTACTCAAGTCAGATCTCATCACCATGATTTGCTTTTCCAGGCGCCTTTTCCAAGGAGGTTTCTGTTTTGGTTTCTGTTGGGCTGGTTGTGCTGGTGGTGTTGGTGTTCGTATCCCCATCAGTTCTGCTACTAATCTTGCTGCTGCATATGCCAAGTTATTTGTTTCTGTGATACTGGTGGTGTGCATTATGCCCATTATTTCATTGACCTCACTTGTTTTCTCCTTTAATTTCTTGGTGTTGTAGGCTTTCATGGAGGGGATCTTTGTCCTCTCTGTATCTGGCTCCATCCATTGTCTAATCTTTTCTACCCATTCCGTCCTCTCTGTTACCTCGTCGGTGTTTCTTCGTGTGTCGTTGTTTGATACCTCATCATCTGTGGCATCCTCTCTCAGTTCGACTTCGTGTAATTCGTTATCGTGTGACATTTCCCTTTCCAGTTCTTCTCTTTCTGTTGGGGAGAGCCAGTTCTTTTTCTTTATGTTCCTTACTTGGTCTGTCAGCCTCTGCTCTGTTTGGGGGGTGTTATTCCTCTCATTCCAGATGTTGACCAACCTTCCTCCATATCCTCTCTCCGTCGGGTTGCTTCTGATGTAGCATCTCCAAATTTCCTTATTTTCTTCTCTTGTCCATTTCTTCCTTTGGTTTGCTTCTGTAGCTCCAATCTCAGGCTGTTGGTTACTGTCGTTGTGGTGGTCAGTTGCTGGATGACGACCTCCAAGTACCTGACCGTCGTTGTCGTTTATTCCTTCATTTCTTTCTATCATTGCTGAGTTTTGCTATTTAACCCATTAGATGGACCCTACCCATCAGGAATAGGTACTCATTTACAGCTGAGTAGACTGAGGAAATTATGGTAAAGATCCTTTCCCAAGGAATCAACGCTAAGGAGAGCGATCACCCATCCAACGACTGACCAGCCCCAATGTCGCTTAACCAGTCCATTGGCGACCTAACCCACTCTTCCACGGCGCCACATATTATTATTATTATTATTATTATTATTATTATTATTATTATTATTATTATTATTATTATTATTATTATTATTATTATTTCTGACTCGCAAAGATAGGTTCCACAAAACAGAATTGCCAAAACCGAATTAAATAAAAGCAGACTGGTGGAAATGACAAAAAAATAAAACGGTAAATCATCGAGCAGGTAAAGCTGTACATGTATAGACAGCTTTGTCAGTCAGAGACAAAATAATGTAGGGACACATCCTGGTACCTAGAATAATGATTATACTCGTGTACTTGGACTTGTTATGATATCAGAAGATTCGTATCTCTTAGACCATGAAGTAGGGTAATAAAATGATTTGTTCCTTAGTGAGAGACGCCACTAAACCAACAATGAATATGAGGATTTTTGCATGACGTGTGAACCAGGAGAGGAAGGTCTTACTCATTGCCTGTGCTAAGAAAAAAATTGGGGGTTGAATTTAATTGTAAAGTTAATTTTTAGGTGAATTTAACTGTAAAATCTCTCCTTTTATGTATATATGTATGCATATATACATACATACATGCATGTATAGATGGGCCAATACCCGAAAAATGTGGTTACAATCATGAAATCTATATCAGATTTCGTTTATGACAAAATATTCCTTTCGTGTTTATGGGAAAGGTTTTTTCAGTATTAGTCTTTTATTTTTGTGAAGAAAAAATGCTGTTCGAAATCACGAGGAAAGTAGATGATAATTCACTAGACTGCAAAAGCTGTTATAGGCTGTGTTCTGGAGAATAAGACGCGGTACACTCATACTAAAATGTCAGGTGATGTTCGGAAAAAATCTTACATTAACCTGCAAGATTTCAACTCGATACTTGTGTAAAAGTCTAGTCATGGGGAAAAAGGTCCATTAATGGGGCTGTTTTCAAGTAAAAAGAAGTTTGGTTATGGTCCAGGAGGTAATACCCGTTTTCACGAGAGAGCAAATGCATGCCGTGTGAAGTGTGATAGTCCATGTTCAGGGGAAAAGGTAATATATTTGGATGAAAAATGAAAAAGGGTACAAAGAACCTCCATATAACTGAGCTTCGGCTTGACGTGCCAGGATTTCTATGGTGAGGGGTAAATAAGAACGTTTTTGTTCAGGCAGAGAGCTTAATTTTAAAGGATAAACGTGTCGTTATGGTGATAAAAGTCACAGGATTTAGTTTCCCTGTACAAAGGATAAATGTGTTTTGTTGGTGACGTGATGGAAATGGAGTTGCTTAGGCTTTATCAAAAATAAAAATGGTCGTGTAGTAACCATGGCAAAATTCGGCAGTTATGGATAAGCTATAAACTTCCTTATGGTAGATTGCTGGGTACGGGTTTTCAAGTTGCAATTTAAGGTGACAAGTGAAAATATCGCTATATGATTATATACGAGGAGGCATTTCATGCTCGAGATACTGATATGGGTTATGCAAGAATACAGGAAGGAGCATTTTCCACGAGAAAGAGACTTACACTGTTCCCAGGAAAAACATTTATATCCTTGATGCGAATATGTACACATAATAAGAAACAAGTTTAGATATTGATAATGAGGGTTAATCAGTTGTTAAAAAGGAGACTGGCGTATGTTTATTCCGTGGAAATGGCATTATATATATAGTTGTGGTGGGGGTATCGTTCATGTTCACCGGAAAGTTTCCAAAGGTTAAGAATAATTCTCTTGGAAATACATAAGGAGAGTATTGTTTCTGTTCTGGTAAGAGGGCAACGTTCATCTAA
>NC_061096.1:64361288-64366288 GCF_015104395.2 Macrobrachium nipponense
CACGCTATGACAATTCAATATAACGCCGACGACAGAAAAAATTAACTGACAAAGAAGCCGAAAAACATTCCGGTGGCGATTGAATTGCTCCCGCGATTTCTTAGTATCACAAAGGCATAAATAATTCACATTTGATGTTTTCTCCGGCGACACATTGTTTCTCACGCAAATTCGTGTCCGGCAGATTTCGTCGAAATTTCCACGAATCTATTGACCTGTCTGCGCGTAAATTATGGCCTAATTCCTTCGTAGAAAAAGCTGCAATATGTCTCCCTTTTCTTTTGTGGCTAACCTGTTCGCGCATGCGTAGAACGATCTTTCACGCTATTCTTCAAAAATGTTCTTGTTAACAATAGAACGTAGACATCCTTTTGAGCAGTAATGACACGATTTATGTATGAATATATGCTGGTGGCTACATGTCTTTATAGAAGATTAAAATACAATGTACTATTAAGTTTCACTATGAGCAAAGATAATTAGGTGTCCAGAAAAACACAGTCCGTTCCGCATATTAAACATTTTGTATTTCATTAAGAATTTTCGTGCCTACGTACGCACCCCATAATAACCAGAGATAATCGCGGTTAGTAGCGAATATGAAATGAAAGTTGAAAAGAAGTTCACGGAAATTTGCCGACGTCGTAGAGAACTATCAAGTTCATACACAAAGCAAGTGCATCTTTTATTCATTAACATCGCATCTTTAAAAGACACGTCCCGCCAAGTGTCTTTAAAATAAGAATTCTATTGTGAACCCGTAGCCATAAACACGAAGAAACCTCCCGAGATAAAGCATTATGCATCATTACGAAGATTTACAAGTGATATAAACTTGTCTCCGGGAATCGTCATCTAGAGATTTCTTTCCGTTCGTTACGGAAATGTCGTCATATCTCTCGTTCTCCCTAATAACGAACTCGTGGATGATAAGAGCTGGCATAAGTCAAGGGAGGGTCTTGATATCCAAGGGGTGGCGGCCTCCTGGTATTTGCTTTATGTCTCCGATATCCAGAAGTCATTTTTCTTATGCGTTTCGTCGTCTGTCTCTCTCGGTGAATATGTAGTATGTGTTTGCAGGGAATATTCTGATGCATATAATGTCATGGAAAATGCTGTTACATTTATTTTCATTTGTCTCATTCATAAAGAAAAATACGCACAGGATATTTCCCCCCAAAGTTATTATTTTTAAGATACATCGATTCACTACAGTAAGATGAACGGTAAATAAATTAGTAACAGAAAAAGAAATGATGTCAGATTCACCTCTAATAAGTGGCCTTGGGGACTTGGTTTCACGTGACTTTCAGATTAGTTAAGAGCCTAATCTGATTTACAGGGATGATTACATTCCACTGGGAAATTACGTTACGCGCACGTAATTATGATGTAATGCCGTAATGAACCTACCAGGGCATTACTAGATGGATGTTACTTTGTTGTGTAATGGCTTTCGGGGTCGTAGTCACTGGTATGTCTGCTTATTGATTTTTGCTCATATGACACAAGGACAAAGTCGGAGGTTACTGGCTAAAAGATTTAAATCCTTTAGGATGATGTTTGTTAAATGATGAGCTGCTTAATTCTTAAATAATTCAATCTGTCTGATTCAAACTACGTTGGAAAATTCTTGAAGCAGTAGCTATCTGTCACAGTAGTAGATGGCTGAAGTCTTTAGGATGTTAGTTTAAACCTTGTCTTATATTCTAACAGTTTTTTTTTACTAAAACTTTTTTGGACGTTTTTTGTAATTCTATATCAGGGTATTTGCTTTCTTAGAAGGTTGTTTTTGTTTCCTAGTTCAGTGACGGATTTAAATCGCATAAATGGCGCGAGCTACATCATTATTTCACCGTACCACTTAATATGTTGTTTATTTAAATCAAAATGCATTGTATCATATTAGCACAAATCACCATTTAAGAAATTTGACATTATTAACAGTATTATGTTAATAATGATGTAATGTCTTATAACGGTTTCAATTTAAATGCATCAAAAGTATTCGTTGTTATTATAAGCTATTGAAATTGTGAACGAATTCAAAATTCTAAGAGCAGACTCACATTTTGGGAAGCAATTGTGTGGGAACAAACCTAAAACCATCATTACTACATTTAAGAAATCGGAAAGGTACTGTCGATAAATGAAAAACTAATGTAAAACTGAATGCTGATTGCTCTTGGGAATGGTTACCCGTATCATTTTCATTAAGCCACTTGTTACGACATTTCATTTATTCACAATTGATTATCACCAGATCCTTTTTAGTCTTTGATGGCTTTTGTTCGTTCTTTAGGAAGTTTTAAGAATGTATTGTCGGCAGGCTGAGTAACTAATATATATATATATATTATATATATATATATATATATATATATATATATATATATATATATATATACACGTATACGTGTGGGGGTGAACGTTCCAAAGAACGTGAAAGTGGGGGTTCCAAAGTCGCTAAATACTGTGCAAGTGTTTCAATCAAACTCTATTTTCGGATTCATTTGCGTTATCGGGGAGCCGTTCAGCATTGCAAAGTGAAAAGGGATCGGCTAGTAATTGGGTTTCCAGTTCCCTCAATTTTATGTATTTATTGCCTTTTAATGTTCTGCTATTTATTTCTCTCTGTACCTACCGTTCGTTCTCTCTGAGTAGCTTAGACATTGCAATCACTAGCGCTCTACGGGGCATAAATATTAAGGGGAAAATTAAGGAGGAGAGAGAGAGAGAGAGAGAGAGAGAGAGAGAGAGAGAGAGAGAATCATTGCTAAAGTGGAAAACAGGAAATGAAAAGATTACGAGACCTCTGCTGCATTTTGAAATTTGACATGGCCAGAGAGGCGAGAGTATATCCGAAAAGAAATTTCATTTGCACAGACGAGTGACAGTTGCTGAAAGGATTTGGGATAAAAAGCATATTTTTTCCCCTCGTGATCTCTTTTTTTACCCACACTGGTACCGTCACAACCTTTCTGGGGAACGAGATCCCTATGCCAAACATCCGTCTCTGGAAATAATGCTCTTTTAAGAGAATGCCATTTTCACTGAGCTTGATGTATGGTCGGAATTTATATTTCATAATCGTTACGTTGTTTTACAACTTGAATTTTCACTTGAATATTTGGTACGGTAAAGTAGAATTTTTTTTTTTAACTTTTAACATATTAAAAAAAAAGACAACTGAAGGGTAACATAAAACTTGCAACTTCTCTGTTGCTATTTTGCAAAAAAGAATTTTTATTTTTATTCTGTTAATATGCCACGACAAACTGATAAGGATTTCATACATCATTTCACGCATATATAAATTGTTTATTAACGTCATTACCATGACCACAGATACACGCACACACACACACACGCACACGCGCACACACACACGATACCTCTCTCACCAAAGTGCAATAATGTTAAAAATTAAACTGCGATCATTTTCAAAATAAGAGAAAAGGAAAAATATGGTGCCCACTTCCTTGTTCAATCTTGAAGGGAGACACAAACTTTCTGTTGTTGCTCCGACGGTTTTGGATAATAGATGAACTGGCTATGTGCTCATAAGCCGGAGGTCCTTTGCATATTCATGAGCATTATCTTTTCAGCGCCGACTCTAAGCCTACGGGGTGTAATACACAGTTATGGCGTGGTACTACAAGAAAATAAAAGATGATATCCATTCTGCAATCTCTTGGTAGATTGAAAATTTACTCTTTCCTTCCATATAGAAAATTTACTCTTTCCTTCCATAGCGTTTGAAAGGTTAATCGTTTATTAAGTGTGTATACATACATATATATATATATATATATATATATATATATATATATATATATATATATGTGAATAACTTGATCACGAAGTATATAAAACGTGATGCTATGTATAAATAAAGGTTTTTTGCCACGAAGGAAAAAATGAAAAAGCGAGATAGCCAAGTACTTTCGGCAAAAAAACCTTTATATATATATATATATATATATATATATATATATATATATATATATATATATGTATGTATGTATATATATGTATATATATATATATATATATATATATATATATATATATATATATATATATTATATATATATATATATATATGTGTGTGTGTGTGTGTGTGTCTGTGTCTGTGTGTGTGTGTGTGTGTGTGTGTGTGTAATGGTTGGTATTTTGTTCTTTTTCTGTAAAAGAAATTTCCATAATTTCGGCAATTAAATAGTAACTTTTGTTGCAACTATTTCTGTTCTTTTTTTTTTATTGGAATCAGCAGCACCCATTAAAAAAACTTCTTACTGGTAAAAATGTTACTGTCACTTAAAAGAAAAAAATAAAAGCAATACAGCCAAGATATTACTGCTTTAAACTTTGCGCTTTGCAGTTTATGACATACGTTTTTGCAGAAGGAAACAAAGAAGACGAAGAAGAAGAAAAAGATAGTGTGACCTTTATAAAAGAAGGGAATGTGATGTACGACTGTTGGATATCAATTTCGTCTTGGTAAGGAGGTCGTTTATCCACTATGAATTATATTTTTGTATTCATGGGGGGATAATTTTCATTTTTCACTGTTGCCATATTGAAATATTCCCCTGAAGATAACGTCGATGATAAAACCCGTGATGTGTATAGTATAAGAACTTTTATTCCTGCTTGATGCATACGTATTTTATACTTGCAATAAGGCCGACTAAGCGTTGGATAAATGCAGCATTCTGTATCATCATTTTTATCAGGGAACTCTCTAAGGAAATCCTCTTGATACCAAAATCAGGCATTTTTCTGTTGTTGTTTGTGCGCAGTGTTCTTATGTTTTGAATCATAAGTTCAGATTATTTCGTGACTTTTTAAGAATTAATTTTTCCGTTGTGAGACAAATAATGGTATGTTGTCCCCTTTTTCCTATGTTTTGAATAATAAATTCAGATTATTTCGTGACTTTTTAAAAATTAATTTTTCCGTTGTGAGACAAATAATGGTATGTTGTCCCCTTTTTC
>NC_061096.1:64368788-64386288 GCF_015104395.2 Macrobrachium nipponense
GCTACTTCATTCTATGCAAAACGGAAGTGTAATATATATAATGCACAGTTCCTTTTCAGTCTTAAATGAAGCAGTGAAACTTTTAAAACCGATAAAAAAAGGGATAACAATGTAACCAAAAAGCGAAAAAAAACCTTAAAACTGAGAAAACGAAATTTTAAGAAAGGCATCCGCCAATTAGGACACACACACACAAAATCCAATTAAATTCTGGTCTCTAATTCGAGAGAGATAAAGAAAAAAAAGAGGAAAAAAAGGATATATATTCTTGAAACCTTTCATTTTCACAACCCAGGACTTCCCGACTTCTTCCTAAGGGGGAACGACTTTTGCTGACCACGTCTGCTACAAAAAAGAAGAAAAAAAAATAAAACGAAAATTCCAAAAGTAGTCAGTTACAAATTTGTCTGCTATAGAGATCATTTTACCGTTGGCTTAAGGTGTTTCGAATGTGTATATATACATACAAAAGACCTATTATAACTTTTATGGTGGGAGACCATTTCTTCTTCTTCTTCTTCTTCTTCTTTTCTTCTTCTTCTTCTTATTATTATTATTATTATTATTATTATTATTATTATTATTATTATTATTATTATTATTATTATTTAATATAACGAGGATTAAGACATTTATTTAACATTCTGTATTTCTTATATTTTCATTGTTATTTTACGCGTGATTCCTGTTGTTAATAATGTTGCCGTTACAAATGATGTGTCTGCATATATTTTCGTATGATTTAAAAAAAAAATGAACAAAATCCATAGGCCTAAATCTGTACGGACGTAGCCTGCGGGAAGGTATATTTTTTCCCTCCATGGAGGCAATCAATACAAAGAACGTTTTGCTACATTAAAACAGAACGCGCGCTCTCTACGAAACAGGAATCTATCACAATTTCTATACCTCAATGGCTGATTGATTCCCGGGTCCCTGTGTTTATGGTTGGAGCGAAAATCGCCGTGATGACTTTACGCCCAAATATTTCAACTTTTGCTCGCAATCAACACCAAGCCATAGAAGCGGCCATTGAATGGTATATTTGCTAGTCTTTTCATAGGGGGAATATCCCGGCCATTCCGGAACGCTGCATCGGGTGTATGTATCCGCGGTGGTCAGTTTATCACAATGCTGCGTGATCATAGATACCCATAGTTGTGCATTTATTCTTTTGTGAGACTTCGTTCATTATTTATTTATTAATATTTTTGATAATGAGTTAAAAATCACTGGTAGAGATTGACTTTTCTACTACTGTTTATAATATCCACAGGACATTCGAAATTAGCTGATCTCATTCTGATAGGAGATGATGAATATTTATGAAGATAATAACCCTTGGTTTAGGTAATTTTAATCTTTGCCTTCAACATTCATATATCTTTTGAAGTAAACCACACCAAATTTGATTTGAGGTGATGGTTATGCTTTAAAGACATTCGCTTCGTTTTTTATACAAACCAGTAGTTACTCCGCCTTATTTTGATAAAGATACGGCCTTATGGACTTGGATCTGGAAGATAAACTATTTATCTGGGTAGGTTTGTTTAATGGAACTTCTGGTCAAAGCTGTTTATCATTCTATTGCAATGTCTTTCTTTTTTGTATCGAATAGGAAGGCAATCTCTTCAAAGCATAATTGATCATTTTTGAGAATGGGATTTGTGTACCAGGGAACGTCGAATATAGGTGAAACATTAATGCGAAAAGATTTTAGATTTTCCAGCAACCACAACAACAACAACAACAACAATAATAATAATAATAATAATAATAATAATAATAATAATAATAATAATAATAATAATAATAATAATAATAATAATGTTGGTGACCCTAAGATAATTCTTCTTCGTATAATAGATATACCAATTAAATATTATCCCGATACTCGTTACAAGGAGTTAGAAGGATTAGGATGTCTCAAAGAAATTTTAGAATTATGCCTGTGATAAAAATAGACCCGAGTCGAATGTCCCAAGAAAAAAAATATAAACAACACGAGAGAAACACTATTAAGGATCATAATAAAACCATAAATTTGTCTCCCAAAGATATTTATATAACTTCCAAACGTCAGACCCGTCCCGGAAATAGAAATAAGGACTGTGTCGACCGCAGCCTGTAGAAAATAGTGTATAAAAAAGATAAAAAAGGAACTCGGTTGTTGGGAGAAGGCCCTAGATATAATGACAGGAGGCCTCTAATACTGATGAAGGAGTGGGGAAGACTGTCATCAAGGCAATATCAATCAAGCTGTCCCCATTTTCTATAACAATATCCTTCTTGGGAAGATTGTCCCTGGCACGAGGACGGATAAACCTTAGTGGCTTGATGGAATCCCCAGGGATGTTTTGTAATAATAATAATAATAATAATAATAATAATAATAATAATAATATCATTTATTAAGTTAAGAGAATTGTTATATTTACTGTCTGTCTTATACTGTCAGTGAAATAAAAGTACATTGATTATTATTATTATTATTAATGATTATTATTATTATTATTATTATTATTATTATTATTATTATTATTATTATTATTATTATTATTATTATTATTATTAATTAATAATAATAATAGATTTTCGCGGGGTATAGTGAATTCGATGTTAAATATTTGTGGCTTGCTATTTGTAAATTATAAAAAGTCACTCGTATAGGTTTATAGGTGCACACACACACACACACATATGTGAAATAAAGTACATTGATTGTTATTATTATTATTATTATTATTATTATTATTATTATTATTATTATTATTATTATTATTATTATTATTATTATATAGTAATAATATTATAATAATAATAATAATAAGATTTCGCGGGGTATAGTGAATTCGATGTTAAATATTTGTGGCTTGATATTTGTAGATTATAAAAAGTCCCACTGGCATAGGTTTATTGGCGCGCACACACACACACACACATATGTGAAATAAAAGCACATTGAATATTATTATTATTATTATTATTATTATTATTATTATTATTATTATTATTATTATTATTATAGTAATAATAGTATTATTAATAATAATAATAATAGATTTTCGCGGGGTAGTGTGAATTCGATGTTAATTATTTGTGGCTTGATATTTGTAAATTATAAAAGTCACTTGCATAGGTTTATAGGCGCACACACACACACACGCACACAGACACACACGCACACACACACACACACACGCACACACACATATATATATATATATAATATATATATATATATATATATATATATATATATATTATTATATTCTTATTATTAATAAACTATACTAGCATATACGTAATACATACATACATATATTTCTTCAGCCATAAAGGGAACTGTAATAAGTAAGGCAACGGATAAACGACCATCTGTTGTTGATGTTAAAAGTTTTTTTTTTATCTTTTTCTTTTTTTTATCAAGAAATAACTTCCCTAACAAAGACAAACAATGATGTCCTAGAGGAAGTCCTTGTATTTTGTATCTTGCGTGATAAGGTGGTTTCTCTTAAGAATTCCGCCTTTGCAATACACACACACACACACACACACACACATATATATATTATATATATATATATATATATAATATATATATATATATATATATATATATATTATATATATATATATGTGTGTGTGTGTGTGTGTGTGTGTGTGTGTGTGTGTATATATATATATATATATATATATATATATATATATATATATATATATATATATATATATATATATATAAATAAAGGTTTTTTTGCCACGAAGGAAAAAAATGAAAAAGCGAGATAGCCGAGTACTTTCGGTCCTATTCGGACCCTTTACTGAGGCAAACTGATTTTACAAAGAACACCATAGTCAAAAGAAGGCTTAATATACAAACTGACACTACCAGATTAGCCATAAGGGCGATTTTCACTCTACAGAGAGGAGGAGTCGCCATAGGCTAGCCACACCTTGAAGGATACCCGCAGTAAACAAGTGATTCTTCCAGAAAAACAGTACATTTGAAAACAACACGGGAGCATATACAATTTAATATCATGATTTTTACACAAATTTTCACAAGAAAAATTATTATTAATGAAAAGACAAAAGAAAATATAAATATATATATATATCGAGCAAGAGAAAGAGGGAGAGAGAATATCGAACCAGAGAGAGAGAGAGAGAGAGAGAGAGAGAGAGAGAGAGAGAGAGAGAGAAAGAAATAATAACTATATACATGTGGGACTAATTTATTAGTTGTTCATTTATTTTGAGGTCCTTCATAAACATCTTACAAATATATGGGTCCAAATGGTACATTCCCAGACTAAGATTTAGGTTTTTTTTTATTAGTGATTTGTATAATTGCCGATTCCAGTAAATTTCTTGAAACATAATCATTAGATCTAGCAATTACCGAGGTATCACCCCAATTAATACAATGAGATTTTTCACTCAGATGGATACAGTGCATTTTGAAGTCTGGGGGCCTGTTCTAACTGAATACATATGCTGCTTAATCCGAACACATAAATTTTTACTAGACTGACCAACGTAAAACGATGGGCAATCCTTACAAGGAATTTTGTAAATGATGTTGTTATTTGTTACGGGACTATTCTTAATTAGCATATCTTTAATGGTATTGTTATAAGAGAACACTACATTAACATTAAACGATTTAAATATTGATTTTATGGTTTCAAATCCACGAAATAAGGTAAGCTAAGTATATTTTTAGGTATTTCTTTTTCATTAATAGCAACATTATAAAACTTTTTATGAGCTTTTTGATAACATAAATCAATTAAATGAGGTGGGTAGCAAGGATCGTTTCCTATCTTTTTTATGTATTCTATTTCTTGGTCCAGGTATTGTGGACTCGTGATACGCAAAGCGCGTAGGAACATAGAAGAAAAAATTGTAATTTTAATATTAAGATGGTGGCCAGAATAAAAATGTACATATGTAAAATTATTTGTGGGTTTTCTATAAATACTGAATTTGCATTGGAAAGATTCTCTATGTATTATACATCTAGGAAAGGGATGACATTGTTATTTTCAATTTCAACAGTGAATTTTATAGATGGCACTAAATTATTCAATTAGACAGTAAATCATTTACATCGATACCACCAGGTAAGACTACTAAGATATCATCGACATATCGGTACATTTTAAGGGGATAAGTGTGATATTCGGGAGGTGTTGTCTCTCAAAAAAAATTCCATATATAAGTTTGAAAGGAGAGGTGATAAAGGGTTACCCATGGCCATACCCTTATGGCTAATCTGGTAGTGTCAGTTTGTATATTAAGCCTTCTTTTGACTATGGTGTTTCTTTGTAAAATCAGTTTGCCTCAGTAAAGGGTCCGAATAGGACCGAAAGTACTCGGCTATCTCGCTTTTTCATTTTTTTCCTCTGTGGCAAAAAAACCTTTATTTATACATAGCATCACGTTTTATATACTTCGTGATCAAGTTATTCATATATATATATATATATATATATATATATATATATATATATATGTGTGTGTGTGTATATATATATATATATATATATATAATATATATATATATTATATATATATATATATATATATATATATATATATACATATATATATATATATATATATATATATATATATATATATATATATATATGTGTGTGTATATATATATATATATATATATATATATATATATATATATATATATATATATATATATATATATATATATATATATATATAATATATATATATATATATATATATATATATATATATATATATATATATATATATATATATATATATATATATATATATATATATATATATATATATATATATATATATATATATATATATATATATATATATATATATATTATATATATATATATATATATATATAAACTTGTGGCGTAAAATGGAATTTAAAAAAGCATTTTGAATCGGTCTTAATTCACTCAAAACTCTTAACAATCTGTTTCTAATTTTGGGTTATTGGCCTTTCAATGCATTCCTGGAGAAATAGATGTCCAAGGTGGCAAGTAGTCGCTATAACTCAAGCAAACTACAACGCCAATTTTCAATGGAAAATTGGAAAACTTCTTGTTGCCAAAGTTTGCTAACTTCGATAATCCATGAATCACAAGTGCCAATAACCCGCGAAGGTCCGGTCGATGCCACGGTACGCGTTAAACCGCTTCATATGAGCCTTTGATGACATGTCTGTATACTGTAATAATTTACGCAGTTTACATATTTCGGGATTTTTCTTCTTGATGTCACGTGATATCATCAATGCTCCTCTCCGACACTGACGGATTCACTAGAGATCAGGGGTATAGAATCCGCGAAATATTTTTATACATTAAAATTGATATATTGATATATTTAAAATTGGGTTATCAGAAGGTCAGAGCATACACCTCTCTCCCTGTTAGGTACGGCGCTGGACAGGTTAGGATTCAGCTTTTTCTTGAAGGTTAAGATTTTATACAAAAGCAATTATATGCAAAGGCAACTCTTTTTTTTTTTATGTAAATGTCCTTTCAATCTAGTTAAAAATAAATTTTAAACCAGACAAGATTTTTAAAGCAATTTCGTTTTAAGATACCTATCGTTGATTGGAAGTAATATAATACCCCATTTTATTTAATGATGGTTTCATGTTTGACTCTCTCTCTCTCTCTCTCTCTCTCTCTCTCTCTCTCTCTCTCTCTCTCTAAATGTAGCATATTTCTTGTGATTCTCATTCCTCCTAGGAACCTATTTAATTCTCTCCCATAAACTTCTCTTTTAGTTAGTGAACAATTCATGCTTTTCCAAGCCCCGTGTAATTGCTGCGTAGCGAGAATTTTGCAGCCAATGCAAGATGTATTATTGAAGGCTGAAGCAATGAACGTTGTGAAATATATAACCCAGAATAATTCCCGCTTCTTTATTTCCAGACAGGTCGAAACGAGAAACGTAGGGTTGAGATGCATTTGACATCCGTCATGTATTATTCCAACAATCTGGAAGGAGAAGAAGCCTCGGCGCAACGGATGTGGAAAGGGGCCTTCCTCGCCTTCGGTCATGGAGGAGAAACAGAGCAATTAATAGGAGCTGATTGAAGTTGGATTGAGCTGACTCGGCCGCTGCCCGCCAACCGCCCCCCCCCCCCCTCCCTCCCTCCCTCCCAAACCCTTCAACAACCATCTGGAGAATCGGTGAGTTATTAACTTGTAGCTACTGACTAGCATTATTGACTTCCTGCTGCTGACCAGATGTATTGACTAATGAATGCTGAGTAGTTTTAGTGACGGCAGATGCTGAATGTTGTTGTTGCAGATGCCCTTTAACTAAGGTTTCTTGAACTTCATTACTAAGCAGCGTCGTGCTACTGACGGCTGTCCTTGTAATTAGCAAACAGGTGATGACTATGCTACGGGACTACTTTCTAACTTCTGTTATTAACACATAATTACCGATCGCTATTATTCTGCAGTTAAACTGACGACATGATAAAAAGGCAGTGAATTATGAATAATTATATTATCTATATTTTGGAGGACGGGTTAGCACATCTCAGGCTGTCCAGGATTACCTTTCCTACCTCACTCCAAGACCTTTTGCTCGTAAACCTTGAGAGACACTTATAAATCCATATCATAAGAGGCACGGCTCCATCTTTCTGGCTTACTTTCAGCAGTCGTCTTATGCAAAATATTTCTAACTTACAAATTTCCACAGTTTCTCTTCATTAACACCAAAAAAAATAAAATAAAATAAAATAAAAAAATAAAAAACGCCTACCCGACCTTTGGTTCTTTCTCTGACTTTTGTATCATTTCACTAAAACTGACGTTTACAACAAAGCAGTCATTCTCCTGCTTTTACATCCTAACATAGGTTTACTTTCATTTCAAACACTCTAATGCCCTTAGGAAATTGACCTCTCCAACGCATCGCTGTTAAGTTTACGCATCAAAACAAGTTTTTCTCTGTACAAATATTTTATTATTATTATTATTGTATATTTATTAGTTATTATTATTATCATTCAATTTTATTAAAAGTAATGGCTACTTCAGCTGCCATATATATATATATATATATATATATATATATATATATATATATATATATATATATATATATATATATATATATATATGTTATGGGTATTTGTCAAAAATTAATTATACATACACTGTATATATAAAATATGTATACATATACATATTTATATATAAATAAAGGTTTTTGCCACGAAGGAAAAAAAGAAAAGCGAGATAGCCAACCACTTTCGTTGTCCGTGTGATAAATAAATATTTGTATGTGTGTTTTCTTCTCTTTTGATCAGTAAGTAACCACGAACCATGATCACTCCAATTACATATGATGATGTGCAGAGACCTTGTGTACACTCATTTAACCTGAAAAAACTTTTCCAGCTGACTGAGCACAAAACTCATCACACAGAGCGCTGCTTTTTTTGTGAAAGTTCAGTTTTTGTCAATCTACCTCATATTTTCCACACGCGATGAATACGTATTGCCAATGGAAATAGATGGTTTCAGGTGATTGAATAGGCCCTGATACCTGGGAATTCAGAAACAGTAAGGGCAGCGTTCAAGCTTTTTGTTATTGAATTACCTATTACATTACACAGCAAAATATTACTGTGTATGTATATATATATATATGTATATATATATATATATAATATATATATATATATATATATATATATATATATATATATATATATATATATATATATATATATATATATATATATATATATATATATATATATATATATATATATATATATCAGATGTTAACGTAATTTTTCAGTTTTTAGTCGACCTTGTGATTTTGTTAACATTTAATATTAAGACATTTAGTATTTAAGTATTTATTTTTAAGGAAATTTGTATTGTATATATTACGAAAGTAAAGTTTTGGTGTGGTGATTTTGCGCCTCCTCCCCGCTCGTTAAAATTTTTGAATTACCCTTTTAACACTCGTATCTTTTTGTTTACGTTTGGGTACGTGACTGGAGCCCTCGGTGAAGGAGGTGAGAAGAGACAAAGCGAGTGTTTGGGCAGACAGTTCGGGCTATCTACAGAGGCTGTCCTTTTTTTTGCTCTGCAGCTGCCGCTCTAATATATTTTATCGACGCTTTTGGAGTACTTTGAGCCGCCCTTCGCAGGTACACATCTGGCCACCTGCGGTGTTGTGTACGCTGTACTTTGAGTGCTGTCCTTTGCAGGTACGCTTCTGGCCACCTGCGGTGTTGCGTCCTGCTTGTATTGCAGGTGATTTGTGCCACCTGCGGACTTATCTCACTGCCACCTCAGTGGAAGAGTTCTCCTGAGGTGTTAGAAGCATTTGCTTTTCCAGGACGCCTTGGTTATTGCAGCTGTGGGGGCCTTGATGCCCGTTAGAAGTCAAGTAGGGAGACAGATCCCAGGTAAGCGTTCCTTTTTGTATGGTCGTGCAGGACCTCTCGACTCCCCTCCTTTCCTGGTGCTTCTGTACTCCCCTGTTAGCAGAGTTCTGAAATTGTTTGGATCACGGCCTGAGTGTGAGGAGATATTTTTTTTGTTATTATTATTTAGTATATATATAGATATATCTTATAATGAACTGTTGAGACAGTTGGAATTTGCTGCCCCTTTTGTTTGTTTGATTATAATTATAAATTCTTATGATGTTAACAGCCTCGTGGCTTTTATATTTGTTTATATAATACTAAGTTTAGATTATAAACATAGGTAGGAGATTAAGTGTTTTCTCCCTGTTACTCTTCGCCTTCCTTCCTATCCTATTTAGTTATGGGTATTGGTTATTTTATTCATTTTGATCTGGCCAGTTATATTGCATATTTTGTTGTATTTGCATTCATGTGTTTCTCTCTATCTCTGTTTAGGGTTTAGTTTTTAGTAGTTAGGAATCCCAAGGGATTATTTAAGGACTAGAATTTGTCCTTGGCAGTCACAAGGTTGACTTTGATTATTTTTGTTTGTTAATAAATATTGTTGAGTTTTTCTGAGTGTTTTTAGTCTCCATTGACCATCTTTTACTGGATACTCTGTAACAACACTGAGTGTACATCCTTTAGTGCAGACAAACCTGCACCACGGCCCAACAAGGGTCGTAACAATTGGCGACCGTGACAGGATTGATGTACTCAGGGGTATCTGGTATTTTGGTCTGTGGAGCGACACTTGGGTGATCTCTTCAATATTTATTTTGTAGTATTGCCTTTCTCCCTGAGTTATTAATTTTTGGCCAAGATGGAAGAGTTTAACTTTGACCCAGCTGAATTTTTGGGGTCTGCTGACTGCCTAAAGTACTGCCTGTTTTTAAATAGGAAAACATTTAGTTGCTTGTGCACAGTGGTTGGGTGTTTTGCCGCTGAAGTCGGCGGGCACTAAGAGAGATATATTGGAGGCTGTGGAAGAGTAAGATTGCCCAGGATTTAGCTGAGGCCGAACATTTGGTGAGTGAAAGTGAAGTAGAAAGTGATGGTGAAGATAGTATTAATGATGATTTGGAAGAGGATAGGTTGAGCGTGAGAGCTGGTTTGACTTTTTGTTGGAGTCCTCCTCATACAGGTATTATTTATGAATGTCCCTCGAATATACCTAAGGCTAATGTGTCAAATAATCCATTTTTGCCCCCCCTTAATTCTTTGCCAGTCGAACCCTGGCTTCTGTTCATACTTCGGGTGAATCTAAGGAGGAGGTAGAATATAAATTAATTTGTAAACGAATTGAATTAAGGAAAATAGAATTTGAGGAGAACGAGCGGTGAGGCGTCAACGAGTTAGAGATGGTGAAGTTGAATATAGAGATGGCTAGGTTACAGGGAGCCAATTTGGTCAGTTCCCCTAAAGGTATGTTTCAGGAACGGTTTAATTTAGGTGCAGCGCTAAAGTTGGTGCCAGTCTTTGATGAAAACAATGTCCCTGAATTTTTCAAAGCCTTTGAGCATGTTGCCGCCCGGTTGTCTTGGCCCTCCGAAATGTGGACTGTTTTAATACAATGTAGGCCTGGTGGGCAAGGCTATCCGGGTGTACAATGCCTTGGAGGAGGGAATTGCCAGGGACTATCATAAGGTCCTATGATCTGGTTCCCGAGGCTATCGCCTCAAATTTAGGAATTATAATAAACATCCTTCACAGTCTTATGTAGAATTCGCTCGGGTCAAGGAGGAACAATTTGACGACTGGCTGAAAAGCCGACAAGTGGTGTCTTTTGCAGCGTTGCGGGAATTGTTGCTCCTTGAAGAGTTCAAAAGGAATGTAGCAAAGAGTGAGGGTCCATCTTGAGGAGGTCAAAGCTATGAAGTTGAGTAGTGCCGCTCAGTTGGCAGATGAATATGTGTTGACCCATCGCTCTGGCAATGGTAACTTGTGGGTACAGGGTTTTAAATGATCCCTCTTCCTGTGCCCACAGTTAGTGGAAGGAGGGGAGAACCACCTTCGTTGACTCCTAATATTCCCAAGATTAATAATGCTAATTCTTTTTCAGATGGTAGGAATGTTGGTAGAGTCTCAGGAGGGTCTCCTCCCCCTCGTGTCTTTGTTAACAGAGGTACATCTAAATTCCGTAATAATCAAAGGTACAATAATAATAATGGTAACAAGAGGTACTGGACGTAGAGTAACCTGTTTTGGTGTGACAAGCCAGGTCATTTCCAGAACCAGTGCAATGCCCGTAGACGATATCTTGAGAGAAACGGCCAAAATCCAGTTTCATTAATTTCTGACAGGTCCAGTTCTTGTGATATCAAATGAAAAATCTGTAGTTAGTAGTAAGGTAGATAATAGTAGTAGTGACACTTCTAATAAAAAACAGTTGTGACTCAATTTTGACAAATATGTATGGCCAGGTAAAATTGTTCTTGGATCTAAGATTATCAAAGTAAAGTTCTTGCGGGACACTGGTTCAGCTCGGTCTCTTGTGTTGAGGGATACCTTAAAAGGTTGTAAAGAGTATTCAGGGAATTATGTGTTCTGGGAGGGTTCCCGAACACTGTTGTTTCTGCTCCGTTGGTGGATGTCAGGTTGTCTTTTCCTGGATGTGATAAGGTACCGAGTTGGCCGTTGTTGATAGTCTCCCCATTCCTGGGATTGACGGTATTTTGGGCAATGATATGGTCAATAGTGAGGGTCAGGAATTATTTCCCATGTATTGGTCCATTAATGCATGTCCCGCATAGCTATAACAACCCGTGCCGCAGCAAGAGCTGCTGATCTACTTGATGTAGATGATGATTAATGCTTAGTAGTTTAGAAGTAGATGTAGAAACCCGGCCCGGGTCAGTAGATAGTGGTAGTAATAGTATTATTATTAATGATTTGAAACCTGATTGTGACAGATTGGCTTTTATTGAAGCCCAGAAAAAAAGAATTTGACTTTGAATTGGGAGACATTAATGATTTGACTAAACCTCGGTTTGGTACCAAGGGTCTACTTTACAGGTTTTAGTCGTCCTTCGACAGATGATCTGGGCAAAGACTTCTCAGATTGCACAAATTGTGGTTCCGTCCCAGTTCCGTGAATCGGTAATGAATCTTGCTCACAAAAACTATTTTCTTTCATTCCATTTTGGGGTATGGAAAACTTTCCAAAAATTAGCAAGGTATTTTTGGTGGCCTGGGATTGAAATCTTCTGTGAAGCATTATGTGAAGGAATGTGAGGTATGTCAGGTTTATGGGAAAACCAAATCAAATAATTCCCAAAGCTCCTTTACATCCTATCCCTGCCATTGTGAACCATTCTCGGAATTGGTGATAGATATCGTTGGTCCTTTACCTAAAACCAAGTCTGGTTATGTTTATTTATTAACTATTATGGATAGAGCCTCTAGATTTCCCGAAGCATTCCCTATGAGAAGTATTACATCTAAAGTTGTTTTTGAAAAATTAATGGATTTCTTTTCCAGGTATGGTCTCCCTCGTGTTATTCAGACAGATTGTGGTACAAATTTCACGAGTAAGGTTATTAGAGGTAAATGTGCTGAACTGGCCATTCAGCACATTACCAGCGTACCTTATCACCCGGAGAGTCAAGGTGTGGTGGAGAGGTTTCACCTGACCCTTAAATCCATTTTGAAAAAACATTGTTACGAACAAGGTAGTGAGTGGGATAAGCACTTCCCTTTGCCCTCTTTGCTCTTAGGAATCATCCAAATTCTTCCACTGGTGTAGCTCCCTTCGAATTGGTATTCGGTCATAAAGTTCGTGGTCCTCTAGAAATTTTTTAGCGAAGTGCTACAGTCCGGTCGAAGGGGAGAGGTTAAAGTTGGAGAATTTGTAGAGGATTGAAAAAAGAGGTTGTTCAGTGCTTGGAATTTTGCACGGGAAAATCTGAGTTATCGCAAGCTGTGATGAAGGATAATTTTGACAGAAAAGCTAAAGCTCGTTCTTTTGAACCTGGAGAATTGGTTTTGGTTTTGAGTATGGACCCAGACAATTTTCTTGAACCAAGGTATAAGGGTCCCTGGAAGGTATTGAGGAAGTTGTCCGAGGTCAATTATGAAATTGAAGCTCCAGGCTCAAGTAGAAAGTGTAGAATTTATCATTAAACAGACTGAAGCCATATCATTGTAAAGTGTTGATCCTTTAGCAATTGTGTATGAACCGATATCAGTAGTATTAGATGTTCCTCCTGAAGAATCTGATGACTTATTGTATCAAGTTCCTTCCGATGCTTTGTTTTGAAAATTTGCAAAATTTAGTAATCTTGCAGGAAGGTTTGGAACATTTGGATGTTAATCAAAAAAAAGATGTACTTAATTTAATTTATTCCTTTACAGATTTATTTAAGGATTCTCCAGGTAGAACTAATCTTCTTCAGCATGATGTTGATGTGGGAAGTGCTCCTCCTGTTAAGCAGTCCTTATCGGTTGAATCCCGTGAAAAGGGATATAGTCAGTAAGGAGATTAAGTATATGTTGGAGCACGACCTCATTCAGCCTTCTGTTAGTCCCTGGAGTTCTCCTATAGTTC
Organism: Macrobrachium nipponense; assembly: GCF_015104395.2. NCBI lineage: Eukaryota > Metazoa > Arthropoda > Malacostraca > Decapoda > Palaemonidae > Macrobrachium > Macrobrachium nipponense. Next base: position 64,382,807 of record NC_061096.1, read on the forward strand.
TTGTTAAAAAGGCAGACGGTAAGTTCCGCATGTGTGTGGACTATAGGAAAGTAAACGTCCATACAAAGAATGATTCTTTTCCTTTGCCTCGTATTGATGATTGCCTCGACCAGATAGGATCTGCCAATTTTATTACAAAGTTGGATTTACTGAAAGGCTATTGGCAGGTTCCGTTGTCTGATCGAGCCCGTGAAATCTCTGCATTTGTCACTCCCTTTGGTTGTTGATGAATGCAAGGTTATGCCATTCGGGTTGAAAAATGCAGCATGCACTTTTCAGAGGCTGAATGAATAGGGTTATTTGTGGTTTAGAAGGAACAGAGATTTATATTGATGATTTGGTAGTGTATAGCAATGACTGGCATACGCATTTGGTAAGGTGCGTAAAGTATTTGAGGCTCTTAGGTCTGCTGGTTTGGTTATAAATTTAGCCAAGTGTGAAATTTGGTAAGACTAAGTTTGTATTGGGTCACGAGGTTGGTTTGGGTCAGGTGGCTCCGAAACAAGCTAACCTCGAGGCTATTATTAATTTGAAAAGCCCAAGTAATGTCAGAGAGGTGAGAAGGGTTCTAGTATGATTGGCTACTACAGAAAGTACGTTAGAAATTTCTCAGACCTTGCTCATCCTCTTACAAAACTCCTAGAAAAGGGCGTCAGAAATTCTTTTGTCGCAGCAGTGTGAGGAAGCTTTTAATAAGCTTAAATCTGTGTTGTGACTAACCCCATTTTAATTTCCCCAGATTTTCAAAGACCATTTATCATTGCTGTGGATGCCAGTGATGTAGGAATTGGTGGTGTCCTCTTTCAAAGGAATGAGGAAGGTGAAGTTCACCCAGTATCTTATTTCAGTCGTAAGTTATTGGCGGCAGAAAGAAGATACTCAACAATTGAAAAAGAAGCCCTTGCTTTGGTCCGCACCCTTATGCACTTTAAACCCTATGTAACTAATTTTTCTTTTCCCATAGAGGTCTGGACTGATCATAACCCACCCACTGGTTTTTATTGAACGGATGAAAGGGGCCAACCAGAGGATCTTGCGCTGGGCTCTCTTCTTCAAGAATTTAAATTGGTGATAAGCACATTAAGGGTTCCGAAAATAAGATTCCTGATGCCCTTTCCCGAAATTGATTAGTTTGCCTTTCTCTCTCGTACGTCACCTGCTCGTTTCTCCAATAGGTTATATGAAAAAAATTATTTTTTGAATATAGTATGGTTTCAATGTTCCTGCAAGTTTTATAGGTTTGAATTAGTAGGTTATTTGTTAATACCTGTTTATTTTTATTATACGGTTTGGCGACTGCCAGTGTTGAGGTTTGTATGAAGTTTATACACTCTTAATATTTTATGATATTGCCCTTGGTTCCTAGCCAATTATTGATTTGTCACAAAATACTTTGGACTTTGAATTGATGATTATATATAATGACTTTTGGACTATATTGTTCGTGTATTGTAGGTTAAGGTGTAGGCCTGTGTGTGCTTGTAAGTTTATTTAGGTAAAGTTAACCCTCTTACGCCGGAGCCCTAAAAATCAAAACGTCTCCCGTATGCCGGGCCTGGTTTGGAGTGAGCGCGGAAGTGGAAAAAATAATTTTTTCAAAAAATTACAGCGCGCGTAATTTTGAAGATTAAGAGTTCATTTTTGGCTCCTTTTTTTGTCATTGCCTGAAGTTTAGAATGCAACCATCAGAAATGAAAAATAATATCATTATCATATGTAAATAATGCGATATATGGTAGCGAAAAAAAAAAATTCATACATAATTGTATTCAAATCACACTGTGCAGAATACGGTCAAAGTTAACCAGTTACTTTTTTTTTGCGTTGTATTGTACACTAAATTGCAATCATTTTGATATATAATACATTGTAAAACAATAAAAGCAACACGGGAAAAATATTATCACAAAATGATGTACGAATTCGTAACGCGCGGACGCAAAAAAAAATATTTATTCAAAAATTCACCGTAAATCACAATATTGTTTCTAGAGACTTCCAATTTGTTTCAAAATTAAGACAAATGATTGAATATTACGATACTGTAAGAGTTTTAGATTAGAATTGCAGATTTCGACCATTTCGGACGAGTTAAATTTGACCGAATGTCGAAATTTTAATATATATATTTTTTCATATGCACATATTTCGAAGATGGAAAAAGCTACAACCTTCAATTATTTTTATTGTATTCTTCATGGAATTTGCGCACATTTTGATATATGAAAACCTATAAAAAGGCTAATATGAAAAGGAGCAAAATACTAGGATAATGCCATGTACGTATTTCGGAGACTTGCGGCCGCGAATCGCGCGCGGAGTGAAGGTAAATATATTTTTCAAAAATTCACCATAAATCACATATTGTTTTTAGAGACTTCAAATTTGTTTCAAAATGAAGAAAAAAAATGACGGAATATTACTAGGCCGTAAGAGTTTTAGCTTACAATTGCGTTTTTTTCAACTATTTCGGTAGAGTCAAATTTGACCGAACGTGGTTTTTTTTCTATTTATCGTGATTTATATGCAAATATTTCGAAAAAAGAGAAAAGCTACAACCTTCAATCATTTTTAGTTGTATTCTACATAAAATTGCGCACATTTTCATATATAAAACTTTATGTAACAGCTTCTTTTAAATGTGCAAACATTTCAACAATCGCACAAAAAAATTCTGATTTTTTCGGAAGAGTTACCGCGCGAACGTAATTTTGTTTTTCATAAATTCACCATAAATCTAAATATTGTGCTAGAGGTTGACCGAAAGTTGAAATTTTTGCACCTAACGTTATTTATATGAAAATATTTCAAAAACTGATAAAAGCTACAACCATGGGTTGTTTTTTGTTGTATTGTGCATGAAATTGCGCACATTTCCATATATAAAACTTTATGTAACGGCAAATTTAAAAGGGTGCAAAACATTAGGACAATCGCACGAAAAAATTTATCGGAAGAGTTATCGCACGAACGTAAGGAAAAGTTTTTTCATAAATTCACCATAAATCGAAAATATTGTGCTAGAGACGTCCAATTTGTTGCAAAATGAAGGCAAATGATTGAATAATTCTATAATATAAGAATTTTAGCTTACAATTGCGTTTCCCCGACCTTTTCTGTAGAGTCAAAGTTGACCGAAGGTTGAAATTTTTGCACTTATCGTTATTTATATGAAAATATTTCAAAATTGATAAAACCTACAATCATGAGTATTTTTTAGTTGTATTGTGCATAAAATTGCGCACATTTTCATATATAATAATCCATGTAAAGGATAATTTAAAATGGTGCAATAATTATGTCAACGTGACGAAATAATTTCCGAGATGTGTCACTGATACTTTTTAGTGCGATAAGAAAGAAATTCGCGCTTGCGCGCCTGCGTAGCGATTGTAAACAAAACAACGCCTTGATCCGTGAACTCCCAGCATCCCCCAAGGCGCGTGATACAAAAGTTTTCGGATGGTAGGCCTATAAGTATT
>NC_061096.1:64396288-64408788 GCF_015104395.2 Macrobrachium nipponense
AGAGCTTGAACAATCGTTCTCTGCTCATGTTTACTTTTTTACTGTATTCATTTTGCTCACTATGAAACTTCTCAATTCCGTCAAGCAGTTTCCATATTTCAATGTTTTATTCTGAGTTTTTGAGAATGATTTGTAGTAAGTAAAAGCGATATAATAATAATAATAATAATAATAATAATAATAATAATAATAATAATAATAATAACGAAGCCTAAATCTGATAAAATGTCGAGTTCCCCTCGTTCATCGAAACTGAAATAGCATCACGTTCCTTTATCACTGCTGCAAAACTCTATTGCCACGTAGAATTAATGAGTCACTAATTAGGACTTCGCTGTGTTTTGAGTTTCATGCTTCGATAATTAGCCAGGCTTTTATAGTCACAATAATATAACCCAATATATGGTGTGACTTTAGCATTTTATTATTAATAATAATAATAATTCATATGATTCAGTTCAGTAATAATAATAATAATAATAATAATAATAATAATAATAATAATAATAATAATAATAATAATAATAATAATAATAATATTAATTATATAATTCAGTTGCTCAATAATATAATATAATAATAAATCATATGATTCAGTTGCTAAGTGGCGCCTTGCTCTAAAGATAATAATAATAATAATAATAATAATAATAATAATAATAATAATAATAATAAGAAGAAGAAGAAGAAGAAGAAGAAGAATTCACACGAATTCGTTTGCTGGGAGACGCTTACTGTGATAGCATAATAATAGTAATAATACTAAAAATCATGCTTCATTTTTTTTTTTTAACTAACCCTGCCTCACCCACTTCCGCTCCGCGAAATGGGTGAAAATTATTCTGCATTCAGGATACAGAGTCGGGGGTCTCGACCAATCTCTGTAGCTCAGTCTCTGGAAAACATCGGCGGACGGAAGATTAATCTCAGGCTCCGGGCGGAGTTGTTTTGAGTTCAGGTCTTGATGAATAAATTTCAGCTCTGCATAAAACGCTTAATCTCACTTGAATTCTGGGAGTAATTAACGGCGCGGGAAGAGATTGCGTATGAAATTGAGATGTCGCGCGAAGGAAAAGACTTTTTTTTTTTTTTTTTTTAATAAGTAAGTAATGATGTAGTCTCTTGTACACACACACACACACACACACACACACACACACACACACACACACAACACACACGAGCAACGAGCTCTTGGAAAGGATAGACAAGTGAAGTACACGTGTTTTTGTTGCTTTGTTCAGCTGTATCTTTATTTTATGGATTTATCACAATTTCCTACCTTTCGTGATTCATTTATACATAGGGGGAGTAAGCAATATATATAATATATATATATATATATATATATATATATATATATATATATATATATATATATATATATATATATATATATAAAAATAATATATATATATATCTATATATATATTATATATATATATATATATAATATATATATATATATATATAGTATATATGTTGTATGTATGTATGTATGTATGTATGCATGTATATATATATATAAATATATTATATATATATATATATATCTATATATATATAATATATATATATAAAATATATATCTCCTATGCAATATAAAAAAACACGTATCGTGCTTCTAAGAAATCAATAGAGGGATCCACAGTAATCCTTGTTTATCTAGATATAATATGTTTATACAAAAGCTTAAAGCTTTCGTCCATCCTCCTGTGGACTTGATCACTAAGCATTTGCTTAGTGATCAAGTCCACAGGAGGATGGACGAAAGCTTAAGCTTTGTATAAACATATTATATCTAGATAAACAAGGATATTACTGTGGATCCCTCTATTGATATATATATATATATATATTAAAACCCTTTAGCGCTCTGTCTTCGACCACTACATTCCAGTAACTACCCTGTACCAAATTCAATGCTTATGGTAGCAGAGCCGCCATTGGTTTTAACAGGCCGTGACCAGATGTCTCCTTCTCTGTTCGAAACGAGAGGAGCAGTATAACTACTACAATACAAGAGAGAGAGAGAGAGAGAGAGAGAGAGAGAGAGAGAGAGAGAGAGAGACTCTGTAACGGCAGTAGAAAAGGGTTAGAAGATTAAGACAATTCATGCAGTTTCAAAGAAGTGGAGTATAATGCTTCAAGATTCTAACACAGGGAATGGAAAACCTCATATTATATTATATCAGTAGCATGACGTCACGAGGTATACAAGACAGTTATTAACGCTTACATGAGAGGCTGGGAACACAGGCTGTGTTTTGGTAGGTTGCTAGGTAATGGAGACTAATAAAGTTATGGTTAGGTATCAGCCGTTATATGGTATGCATTTAAAGAATAGAAGTGATTAGAAGACATTCGTAATTATGATATTATTTTCCATTCTTATTGGAGCAATAATGTTTCCGGCTTAGATATCCTTAGACTCGGAAAGTGAGGAACAGAGAGACAGTTCTTGGGAAAAATTGAAAGAACACCGGCTTCTGAAAGGCGTATGTATCTTGCAAAGCGGTCATCCAAGTTTCTGTACAGAAAACGTACAAAAAAATTATTTTAATTTTACAGATTCAAAAGGATGAAATAAAAAAAAAATAAAAAAACAAATCAAGGTAGACGTTTCTCCTACCAGAAAAAAAGCCTGAAGTTTTCTCAGATCCTTTCTCCGGGCTCACTTCAATCAGTCAAGGAATCTAAGCATTGAAAGGGAATGGTAGCCTGGGCTTTCGTTGCATTCACGTTTGCGAGAAAAAATCGTTTTCTCATTCCCTGCGAAAGTTCCTGTTGGAGAGATTTCTTCCTTGGAGGACGCAGCGTGACCGTCAAGAATTTGGGAGGATAAAAGGAGAAAGAAGGAGGGAGAGAGAGAGGGTTAGGGAAGGAGTTAACTAAAGAAACTTGATTTGCTTTACTTTTAGGTGCTTGAAGTTGGTAGCGCTGTTCCTTATTACTCAATACACAACTTTGTAATGATAGTGAACTGACATATGAAAGGTTTTTGCTGTAAGCAGAAATATCTTTATTAGCTAATGGTATAAATCCTCGAAAAAAATATGTACTATTTAGAAAGACGATTTCTGAAAAGTAGTAAAAAGTATAGATATATGGGAAGATTTACCATATTCGTAAGTTAACACGCTAAAGAGGAATTACGAAAGAAATACCATGAAATTTTAAAAGACCTACTAGATTTTTGTGCAGCGAGGAGTAAGACCTTTTTCGCCTCATTGCCACAGGTAGGTAATCACAGGCAATATGTGCTGAAGTTTTAAAAAATTACCTCTCGTTATCTGAATAATTTAAAAAATAAAGCCAAATTCATTAATAATCTCTTTTAATATAGTTAATTGAAAGATAATATATAGTTTTTATCCATGTAATTAAGTCTCAAAATATTTTACATTAGCTAATTACATAGCGGAATGGCATAATATCTAGCAGTATCTGTTGATTAACAGATGCACAACATTGTCCACATCCACATCCACAGTCTGTCCCAATTACTCATTAAATCAGAAGGTTCCTGGAATACCGAAACAAAACTTTAGCTCACGTTGAAACGGAACTCCAGCCGAATTAGTCAACTTTATTCATTTTCGTCTTAACTTCGCTGAACTATATTCATTATTGATTCAAGTGGGAGAGAATTTCAACACTAACCCTGCAATGTATCCTTGGAATTGTCCCCGAATTTTGGAAATATTTCACCAGGGAGATTTAACACAGTTAGTTTGGGCTGTGGAACGATAATTGCAGTTCACACGCATTGCTACTATTTTACTCGTACTCCATATGAAGGGGAAACACAGGCTGAACTCTGCTTGCAAAAATACTCGGATTGCGTTTACATGAAGCGCTTGTTTCTCACGACAATTAAAAAAGCCAAGTTCAGTTCTATGCTCATAGACCTACCAGGTATCAGTAATATGCCATTGAATTTCACACCATTCTCGGCCTCGGTTCGAACCCTGGCTTGCAATTCAAGTTTTTAATTTCGTTGCCTGACATGAATTACAGTGTTTCCAAACGTATAACGTATTCAAAAATTACCAAGCAAATTGGGAGGTGAATGGGCCACATTTCTAGATACGTATTCCAAATCTTTCATTCCTAGGTCGGGAATAAAAAAAAAAAAAAAAAAAAAAAAAAAAGGAGCTTAAGACCCTGCAACGTTTTTTATTGAAGGTCGTGCAAGTTGAGGGTTAAGAAACTTATATATATATATTATATATATATATATATATATATATATATATAATAGAATAACTTGATCACGAAGTATATAAAATATGATGCCATGTATAACTAAAGGTTCTGCCACGAAGGAAAAAATGAAAAGCGAAATAGCCAAGTACTTTCGGTCTAGTGCGACCCTTTACTCGGGCACTAGACCGAAAGTGCTTGACTATCCCGCTTTTCATTTTTTCCTTTGTGGCAAAAACCTTTAGTTATATATATATATATATATATATATATATATATATATATATATATATATATATATATATATATAGCAGTAAGGGTTTAAATGGAGACATCTGTTTCATAAGGGCGTTTATTTAATGCAACGTTTCAGGGACCAGCCCATTTTCAAGCTGAAAATTACAATAATAAAATAAAATTAAAATAATTACTCATCTAAAACATACAATTACAATACTTAAAGCAAATTAAAAACACCAACTAAACGCAAGTACCATTTCCAGTAGAGGAAGGAAGACGAGCGACTAAAAAACAAAAACAAAACACGAAGGCATCTCTGTTGTTTACGCCAGGTACAGAGGGGTGGAGGGAGGCAGTTTGGTTGTTCAGTTTTGGAACAATCGTCTTAATAAAGAGCGATTCGTAGACCGCTAGCTGCTGCGGAGAAGACGCTTTTGAAAGGATCTTAAAGTTTTTATATTCAATATTGACTCTGCATTTCTTTGTGTGGTCACGGATGCTGGAAAATTCAGGAGATGATAATTTGACTCCAGTACGGAAACTCACCCCCCTATGGCAATCTATTCGGACCTTAAGAAGTCTTCTTGAGGCTCCGATATATTTTCCTAGATCATATCTAGGACAAGTATATAAACAGACAATATTAGATGCCATAAGAGGGTTTAACTTGTCTTTATATGTAAAAATTGATCCATGGGTACTTGCGTTTGTTGGTGTTGGTGTTTTTAATTTGCTTTAAGTATTGTAATTGTATGTTTTAGATGAGTAATTATTTTCATTTTATTTTATTATTGTAATTTTCCGCTTGAAATGGGGCTGGTCCCTGAAACGTTGCATTACATAAACGCCCTTTTGAAACTGATTTCTCCATTTAAACCCTTACCGCCATGTATCCCTTCTGAGGTTTCCCTCAAGTTGATATATATATATATATATATATATATATATATATATATATATATATAATATATATATATATATATATATATAATATATATGTTGGTATGTATGTACGATTTAACATCCATCCTTGAATGGCATCATCCTATATTTTTATGATTATCATCATCCTGAACGCACTGAACACACCCGGAAACTTTCTCGCCGAGTGATATCTCACGGACAATAACATTGCATGCAAGACCATAACCAATATTTCGCCGAAACTCGACTCCGCAGCCCTTTCATACTACTGCTAAGTGTGCAATAAACAGTGGATAAAACAATCGGAGCGAACGTACGCTGTTTGCTTGTAAAGCCCAAGAATTTCCTGCGACCGTAACGGTAGAATAAGGAAAGGGAGCCATTTTTAACGACGGAAGAGAGAGAGAGAGAGAGAGAGAGAGTGAGAGAGAGAGAGAGAGAGAGAGGAATTCCACCAGAATTGTTTTGGGCCATTTAGTCATATTTACAGTTACAGACTTCAGGAGCAGGCGTCGTTAGACGGGGAGTTTCGTTATGAATTTTCAGAAGTTATTCCTCCACTCAGCGACTGTTAGTGGGTGGGTGGGTTGGCGGGGTGGGGGTGGGGGGGGGGGGTTGATGGGTGTTTCTGAGTCGGGAGCGCTGATCGCAAACACAGTTTTCTTGAAATTTACTAAATTTTTCTAAAAAATAGGTTTATTTAGGGGTTGAATTCTTTTTCGTAATTTTTTATTCTCCAGTATATTTATATATATATATATATATATATATATATATATATATATATATATATATATATATATATATATATATATATATGAACAAGGAGCTGAAGGAGAGGAGACGTCATGAACTAGTATTTGTCCGGGTAATTATACATGCTGACGTTTCGAGGACACAGCCTCATTTTCAAAGCTGAAAAACGCAAGTGTATAATAAACGGACAAAAACTAGTTCATGACGTCTCCTTCAGCTCCTTGTTCTATGTTGGTTGACAGCAACGCGTCCAATGTTTTCATAGGATGCAGTAGATATTATAGTTAGACGCGTTTTTCTTTCTGAATAACTTGTTTTGAGGACATTAGGAATTAGCAGACGAATAAACGGACACAGTACCTACTATATGTATCACTAAATGAGTAGTCTATTGGCCCACAAACTAAACTTCCATTTCCCCTTTAACGACATTAAGAATGAAAGACCCCCTCTTATCATCCAACGTTCCCCCGTGATGCAAAAAAAAAAAAAAAACCCTTCATTCATTTCCTCACTTCCTACGCCTCGTCTCCAGGCTATTCACTAAGGAGGTTTTCAAATAACATATTCACTACTTCGTTTGCCCCTTTTTTTTTTTTTTTTTTACTATTCAGAATGAGCAGCGGGAATCTTCCGTTGCAATCTAATCTCCTTTCACGGAGATTTTTTATTCTTTTTTATTTCTTTTTTTACCAAAGGGATTCTTCCTCCTAAGGAAACCTGATTACATAATAGAGACACTTTTCTAATGCGAAGGTTGCTAGATGTGAGCTGCTTAGTTGTTCAAGAAATACTTACGCAGGAATCAGTAGGAATCGTTAGATATATCTATATATAGATATATTATTATATATATATATAGATATATAAATATATATAACCAGGGAGGTATGATAGATATAGAGATATATGAGATTAGATAGAGAGATAGCATGATATATAGATATATATATTATATATATAATAATATATAGATATACGTGTAATAGACCAATATAGATTATATATAGTATATATATATATATATATAGTATAGATATGGATTATAGATAATATGAAAGAATATAATGGTATATGTATACGGTAGAGATATACTAATATATATATATATATATATCTATAATATATATATATATATATACAATATAGTTAAATATATATATATTAATATATATATTAATAATATATATATACAATCTACATTTTATCAGATAAGTAAGAGAGACTGATATTCTTCGAAAATAAATATGAGTGTGCCATATCTCCCACATATTAGTATCATTCGTCAATTATTCTTGTTTATTCATGGCTATTTGAAATGTTATGAGCATCAGCACCGAAATTTCCTCCCAGAAACGAAGGTCATTTCAATCTTTTGTGATTCCCCAATCGGTATTAACTCACCATTTACTCATAAAAACGCTGATATCGACGATATTAGTGGTGGACTCAGTTTTGAAGCGGTCGTCCATTTTACAACATAACGTATACTATTTCCCGTCTTTAAGAATGATCGGTATTACAATTCAAAGAATGGAATGATGACGACTTCCTTCCCCAACGCTGTCAGGGTTCATTTCTCCCCCAAGCCATTATGCGGAACATTCTCTAAATTCTGAGGTAAAACCCTTTGAACAGGAGGACGAACATTCGGGAAGGTTTATAAATATGGCGTGAGTGTTCCAATTAAACTCTCTTTTCAGATTCATTTGCGATATCGGGAAAGCTTTTAGCATTACCGAAATGAAAGGGTCCCACAATAATTGGTTTTCCAACTCTCCATTTTTCCGTCCCTTTTGTTCCATTACACCATCACTGGTAATGGATTATTTCCAATTGTGTCCAGTGTTCATTTCCAGGCTCCTGATTCGTGCATATATATATATATATATATATATATATATATATATATATATATATATATATATATATATATATATATATATGTATATATATATATATATATATATATTTTATATAATATATATATATATATATATATATATATATAGAGCAGGTGAAGAGGCAAAAACAGCTCAATACATGGGTGCTTTATTGATGCCAACATTTCAGGACTTGAAACGTTGCACCAATAAAGCAACCCATGTTTGGCCTTTTCACCTCTACATGATGGGGACTAGCCTCGAGCTTTTTTGGATTGGATATATATATATTATATATATTAATATATATATATATATATATATATATATATATATATATATATATATATATATATGTATAGGTATAGGTATATATATATATAATATATATATATATATATATAATATATATATATATATATAGACATATATATATACTATATATATGTATATATATGGTATATATATATAAATATATATATATAATATATATATATATATATATATACTATATATATAATATATATATATATACACTTAATTATATAATATGTATAACTGAATGACGAAAGTTTGGAACGTGATAAATCCAGTTTACTGCTGAGTAAAGGGAGTTGAACGTCGAAAAGATCTTCTGCAGAAAGAACCCGCCATTGATTATTTTTCCCTTCGTGGCTTATCCCTATAATATATATATATATATATATATATATATATATATATATGATATATATATATAATATATATATATATATATCTGTAAGGCCTAGGGATTTTGATTAATAATATATTGTTCGTGTGTTCTCTGTGACCTATGGAATGTGGAGAACAGTGCAGAGGTGACGACCTGAGAGTAGCTGATCAATGATTGTTTTCTAGGGGATGGCTGTGAGATAAAAATGCTTAATTCAGGAAGTCAATGTAACCGACAGTTTATGAACTCTTCTCAAGTGCCTTTGGAAACTGGTTGTAGCCAGTAATATTAGGCGTTGTTGAAGTGTGCATTCGTATGTGCGTTGTGCGCCTCTTCTATTCATAATGTATCACTAGCCAAGTCTATGGGAAGACTTGCACAGACATTCGGGGGAGGAAGGCGAAGCCATGATGGCAGATGCCAAAGTGTTTTTATTTATCAGTGAGTGATATTCCGGTTGGGAATGGGTAAGTGTTACCTTTACTTTAGCCAAAGGGATGGCTTGTTTGATATCTTGTAAGATGTTCCATTTTATTAACTTTGTCTTTAAACTTGTGTGTGTACTTACCGGGATGGTGTTTGTCTCTTTGAACAGACGGATCTGGAAATGCCGGGGGACAGAGTTCCCGGAGGGGTGTGGACTTTCTTTGGTGACTAAGACATTGTACTGTAAGACTGGATTACTTAGTTCATTGATTTAGTTATTCCCTTGTAAATAAACGTTATGTTATGATGCAACTCTCTCATTTTCATTACCTGTTAGCTGGAGAGAGAGAGAGATGAGGAGAGAGAGAGAGAGAGAGAGAGAGAGGGTGATTCTTTGGAGAGAGAGAGAGAGAGAGAGATAGGGGTCTGCCTTCCGTTTCGTGTCCACGCTTACCTTATGAATACTGGGGGTTCTTCCCCCCATGTTATAATGCCAGAGACGTGCAGTTTTACTTATTTTATTTCAAGCCGGCCAGTGTTTTGTATTATATAAGCAATTTTGCTAGGCGGGGGCTAGCATATAGGTGGCCGAGCTATCTGTAAGGCCTAGGGATTTTGATTAATAATATATTGTTCGTGCGTTCTCTGTGACCTATGGAATGTGGAGAACAGGGTGCAGAGGTGTACGACCTGAGAGTAGCTGATCAATGAGTTTCTGAGGGGATGGCGTGAGATAAAAATGCATAATTCAGGAAGTCAATGTACGACAGTTTATGAACTCTTCTCAAGTGCCTTTGGGAAACTGGTTGTAGCCAGTAATATGAGGCGTTGTCGAAGTGTGCATTTGTTATGTGCGTGTGCGCCTCTTCTATTCATAATGTATCACTAGCAAAGTCTATGGGAAGACTTGCACAGACATTCGGGGGAGGAAGGCCAAAGGCCATGATGGCAGGATGCCAAACGTGTTTTTGTTATTTATCAGTGAGTGATATTCCGGTTGGGAATGGGTAAGTTGTTAACCTTTACTTTAGCCAAAGGGATGGCTTGTTTGATATCTTGTAAGATGTTCCATTTTATTAACTTTGTCTTTAAACTTGTGTGTGTACTTACCGGGATGTGTTCTGTATCTTTGAACAGACGGATCTGGAAATGCCGGGGGACAGAGTTCCCGGAGGGGTGTGGACTTCTTTGGTGACTAAGACATTGTACTGTAGACTGATACTTTAGTTTTCATGGAATTTAGTTATGGAAATAAACGTTATGTTATGATGCAACTCTCTCATTTTCATTACCTGTTTAGAATGGAGAGAAAGAGGTGGAGAGAGAGAGAGAGAGAGATTAGAGAGAGGGAGAGAGAGAGACCGAGGGTTGGGTTCCTTGGAGAGAGAAAGAGAGAGGAGAGAGATAGGGGTCTGCCTTCCGTTTCGTGTCCACGCTTACCTTATGAATACTGGGGGTTCTTCCCCCCATGTTATATATATATATGTATATATGTATATGTGTGTGTGTCTGTGTCTGTGTCTGTGTGTGAGTGTGTATGGATATATACATATATATATATATATATATATATATATATATATATATATATATATATATATATATATATATATATATATATATATATATATATATATATATATATATATATATATATATATATATATATATATATATATATATATATATATATATTATATATATATATATATATATATATATATATATGTATGTATGTATATATACATACACACTCACACACAAACACATATATGTGTGTCTGTGTGAGTGTGTGTGTATAACATAACATATATATATATATATAATATATATAATATATATATATATATATTATATATATATATATATATATATATATATATAAAATATTGATCCTTGAATCCATAGAATTCTTACCTACGAGAGTTATGGGGATTGATATCCGGTTGAGGATGGGTAACTGGAGAAGCTCCATCAAAATGAATCAAGTGTCAGTTAGCTAATGGGCTTCAGTATTGAAGGTGGTACCAGCCAAGAAAATGGTATTGCAAGCTTTACAGGTTGTTCCTTCCTTACGTATTCATTGTCATTGCGTGAAATCCCTTTTCCTCTTATGGTAGATATAGCACCTTGGACGTTTAATTTTGGAAGAAGGGAAGCAGGGAGAAGTTCCTATATCCTTGGCAAAATCTGAGTTTACGGGACTTCTCCGATTCTGTTGTGGTGCTGTTTTTGCCCGTGGCCTCCGAAGATACCCTGACGCTGCTGGCTAAAGAGCTTCTATCGATAGTGAATGAGACAGGAGTGAGCGACACTCATCTGGAAGAGATGAGCAATGGAAAATGTTCCCGCGCAATTCCACTTGCAGCTGAGTTACTCTTGAAATTTCCAGGGCTGGCAAAGATACGAAACGAATATATATAAGAGAGCGACCTTAATAACGTATAGATTCTCCCTGACTCATGGACCTCCAGGAATTTGCAATAAGAGGTCATAATATACTCCAGCAGATATTTTCTTAACGACTGCGGCGATTTTCCATTATCTGAGCACAGGAGACAGGTTTACAACACTTACAGATCTTCTTAATAGAGCATAAGGACAGGTCCCGTCCGGGATTAAATACTTTGGAAAATACAGTCACAGGTGTCTCCATTGTCTCCATCCCTTTTAAATTCGTTGGGAAAGCTGAATATTAAAACGAGTAATTGGTTTTTTCTCTTTATCTCTCTCTTTCTCACTCGCAATAGATAGAGCCTCAGCTGGCAACCGAACAGATCAGCATTCAGTGCCTTAGTATTTTTTTGTTGATCTAAATAATGAACTAGCTATTGAGTTGTTAAGAGTGTATGTATCGTAGTTACGTATGGAGAGAGAGAGAGAGAGAGAGAGAGAGAGAGAGAGAGAGAAGAGAGAGAGAGAGATATCATTTCCTGAATTAGGAAAAAGACTTGGAAAGAAACAGATCTATGGAGTCTTATTACTTCAAATAATTCTAATCACATAATGATTATTACACCGCAAACGTACGTTACCGACACTACCACTATCAAATGTTACCGAGCAAACATTACTAATAGAGATTGTTCATCACCATTGACAGGAACGTTAGGCATAGCAGCACCAGCAACAAAGAGCATGAAAGCCTTACTATTTCAACCGGTGATCCATTAATTGCATAATGTCCGCAAAATTAATATCCGTGATAATCACGGATACATAAAGTCACAGGGTATAAAGATGAGCTCGTATTAAACCATTATATGATCCAATACATGCCTGGGTGGCAAATCACGTTTGGAAAACATTGCTATGCATCGAAGAGTAGATGGACATTTTTCCCATCATCGTGCAGATGAGAATATTACTCT
>NC_061096.1:64411288-64418788 GCF_015104395.2 Macrobrachium nipponense
AATGGATTCCATTGGGGATGAGTGCGAAAAACCCATTATCATTAAATAGGAGGCTAATACAAATACGCGCAATTTTTCTCATCGTTAATTAAAGAGATTCTTCTATGAATTCTATGCGCTGAAATTAATTAATTTCTCGGCCCGTTAACAATTAATATTCTGCAATCATTTGAAAATTTACTGCCTTTAAATGCACTGGACAGAAGGAGAGGCAGTCGTGCTCATCTCCCAATGAGAGAGAGAGAGAGAGAGAGAGAGAGAGAGAGAGAGAGAGAGAAAGCAAATTAACTTAATTCAAAGTTGCTGACAATTGATATTGATGTTTAAATACAATTATTTTGTTATTATTCGTTTCAAGTGGTTTGTTTGTTTGTGCACATGTTAGATGAATTTGTTCAAGTTTTATACGGTTATTTAAATTTCATTATTATAAGAGCAGCTCAATTGCAGTTTCGTGAATAAACATTTTATAAAATATTGCTGGTTTCTCACATCTAAATTTTATAAAACATTGCTGCTTTTGGCGTCAAAATTTTAAATATTGCTGGTTTCTAACATCTAAATTTTATAAAACATTGCTGCTTTTGGCGTCAAAATTACAAATATTGCTGATTTCTAACATCTAAATTTTATAAAACATTGCTGCTTTTGGCGTCAAAATTTTAAAAACTGCTGCTGTTTTACATCTACCTATATAAAACCTAAGTGATAAAATTCAATATTTTATAGGTACGGGTTGTGAAATAACCTTTAACAGAGTAAAAAAAAAAATAAAAAAAAAAACATTTTATAAGAAAAGCATAATGGCAATCTGAAAAGTAGATTAAATCCCCCCAAAATGATTGTGGACAACGTCTTTTCCTGCTAAGAAACTTTCAGATAGGGTAAAGACAGCGTCCTCGTCTCCTCCACCGAAGATGAAAATGAAAAGGAGTGGGAACGAAGATTTATTGAACGAGATGCAGGAGATCTGGAGAGAGAGAGAGAGGAGGAGTTGAGGAAAAGGCATTTTTCTTGTTCCCGATCTTCCTCCCTCACCACCAACTCCGATACCCGCGAAATCCCCTTTGGAAATAGCCTCTCTCGGCAAAAAGGGCATCAATCTTGCGGGGCGCGTCCCACTGATTCCTGCCTTCATTGCGATTCGAGGCTGCTGGGTACAAGATCGCGAGGCGTTGTTTCAGGTGGTATTTTATTCCCGAAGGACGTTCCGAATTCTGGTCAGTTCAAGACTTTGATAAGTGACAAGATTGTATTGAGTGTTTGATTTATTTGTTTTTTAATACGCGTATTTTTTAATTGAGTGTTTGATGTATTTATTTACGCGTATTTTTTATACATTTATTTCTATACGATATGTTGCATTTATCTTGAAAGTGGTGGATGAAATATCCCCGTTTTAAATGGACTTTCAACAAAAGCATTTTTAAAATGTATCATTTTTCTATTTCGTTCGAATGAAATGTATGTAAGCTTTGTAATATATCTGATAGAATCTCTGATAACAGCATAGAATTTTTTTTTTACCCTAAGAAAGTACAACCATATTCTGTGATCAGTCTTGATTAATACTCAGAATTTGCAGATACCCACCTTGAAGCAGATCAAATCCAAGCAAGAAAGCTTCGTCGTTGTCAAATCAAAACACCAAGAAATAACATAATGTATGAAATGTGTCTTCAAACCAGAATCTTCATATAATATATCAAGGCGTAACTCAAGTATGCCCTACATCTTTGGATATACGTAACTGAGTTCTGTATATCAAATGTTATTTTAAAGTAGAATGGAAAAGAGCCTTACAAACAGAAAGGCATCAGAGACCTGGAAAGTTACGGAAGTATCTGTATTAAAGTGGCGTTACCAAGAAATTTTCCACTGTCTGAGCATTTTATGGCCTCAGCATCACGCTGGGAATCAGATCTGTCTGGCGTACTGCGTCGATTCCTTGTTCCTTTTTATTTGGTTTTCTACCGAGAATCTGTTTCGCCATTTCCCATTTCTCTCTTATGTATACATTGATATATATGTATATATTACGTATACATTGATATATATCTATATATTTTTTTTTATTAAATATTCTTTCGTATAAAAACAGGCAGCTGTCTTTCAAAGGTGTCTTTTCGAACTAAGCTGTAGAGATATTATTATTATAATTATTATTATTATTATTATTATTAGAACTAGTAGTAGTAGTAGTAGTAGTAGTAGTAGTAGTAGGAAGGCAAATAATAGAGAAAAGGGACAGAAAGTATATAATAATAATAATAATAATAAGATAACTAATAATAATAATAATAATGACAACAGTATGATATGGAAGAGGAAAGAGGAAGAAACGCCTGATAAGAGGACTTCCCCTGCTTGACGTACCACGGAAACTCATTTATGGCCGAGAAAATTACATCCCTCGGAGTCATTTAGAAGTTAATGAAGCTCTCGGTTCATTCACGTCTTTGCTAGTAGTACCTGGCTTCCTCGTATCCTATCATTATCTCCCAATTTAAGATATTATCAGCCTTGGAAAATCACCTACCAGTTAACTCACAAGTGCGTCTCAATAACCCTGGAAAATCACCAGGAAAAGATAAGGGCTAATTGCGCATCGGCTTCTGAAAGGACTTTTGCTGAAAATATCACAATCGATGATTAAGGGGAATCGAGTATTTCAGTCTCCAAAACGAATATAAGTTTCTGGTACTACGAAGAACATTTCGCAACACAGAAACAAACACTCACTATATATAATATATATATATATATATATATATATATATATATATATATATACTATATATATATATATATATATATATATGATATATATATATATATATATATATATATATATATATATATATATATATATATATATATATATATATATATATGTGTGTGTGTGTGTGTGTGTGTGTATGTATATATATACTATATATATATACATATATATATATATATTATATAATATAATCCTATTCTGTATTTCATAAATACCTTGGTAAATCAACATAAGTAAAATGTAGTTATGAAATTCGATGTTATATCGACTTCATAAAGAACAATAAAATGCTGTTTATATTTTAAAAATGTACTACTTGAAAAATGATCAAAATATATAAGATCACACCACGAGATCTGTTCTTTTATTAAAAAAATAAATAAACAAATAAATAAATAAATCCGTATGACTTGATCAACCTTAGATAGAATAATTCAAACAACTTTTCAATAACGTTGCCAGATCTCTCTCTCTCTCTCTCTCTCTCTCTCTCTCTCTCTCTCTGTTTTGAGTCTGAATATGGCGGGATGGAAAGGGACTTGGGAAGGGGAGAGGAAGAGGGAACTAGGAGCAATATCCAATAAAATCGAAAGTGAAAGGAATACTAATACCTGGGTTTTGAGGGAAACACCAGCTGGGGTGTTGTTAAAAAAGAAAAATTTGGAAATATTGACCAATTAGGAATTTTCTCATAGGTTTTGTTTCCGTGTTTCATTTTAAAAAATAGAGATAACTTCTGTTTATCACTGATTATATAATGGAATATAAAATTGTATAATAAGAACAGGATTTTTAAAAGGAACTAGTCAACAAGATATATGACTGCAAAAGCGGAAAATTTTTAAGCATATTTGGATAATTAGTTATTTAGCTAATTAGATTATCAATTAGGTTGTTTCATTGTCAAGGAAAAAATTATTGTTATTTATTTATTATTTTTTTTTTTTTTTTGCTCTATCACAGTCCTCCAATTCGACTGGGTGGTATTTCCGAGTTGCATCCTGCCTCCTTAGGAGTCCATCACTTTTCTAACTATGTGCGCCGTTTCTAGGATCACACTCTTTTGCATGAGTCCTGGAGCTACTTCAGCCTCTAGTTTTTCTAGATTCCTTTTCAGGGATCTTGGGATCGTGCCTAGTGCTCCTATGATTATGGGTACAATTTCCACTGGCATATCCCATATTCTTCTTTATTTCTATTTTTCAGATCTGATACATTCCATTTTTTCCATTTTTTCTCCTCTTCTTTCAACTCTGGTGTCCCAATTGGTATTGCGACATCAATGAGTGATACTTTCTTCTTGACTTTGTCAATCAACGTCACGTCTGGTCTGTTTGCACGTATCACCCTATCCGTTCTGATACATGGTCCCAGAGGATCTTTGCCTGATCGCTTTCTATCACTCCTTCAGGTTGGTGCTCGTACCACTTATTACTGCAAGGTAGCTGATGTTTCTTGCACAGGCTCAAGTGGAGGGTTTTTGCCACTGAATCATGCCTCTTTTTGTACTGGTTCTGTGCAAGTGCCGGACATTCGCTTGCTATGTGGTTTATGGTTTCATTTTTCGTATTGCACTTCCTACATATGGGAGAGATGTTATTTCCGTCTATCGTTCTTTGAACATATCTGGTTCTTAGGGCCTGATCTTGTGCCGCTGTTATCATTCCTTCAGTTTCCTTCTTTAGCTCTCCCCTCTGTAGCCATTGCCATGTGTCATCGCGGGCTAGTTCTTTAGTCTGTCTCATGTATTGTCCGTGCATTGGTTTGTTATGCCAGTCCTCTGTTCTGTCTGTCATTCTCCTGTCTCTGTATATTTCTGGGTCTTCGTCTACTTTATTAGTCCTTCTTCCCATGCCACTCTTTAGCCACTCTTTCTTCACTGGTTTTCAGATATTGCCCCAGTGCTCTGTTCTCGATGTTGACGCAGTCCTCTATACTTAGTAGTTCTCTCCCTCCTTCTGTAAGTGATACATAATAAAAATATGGAATGCTATTCCATATATATAAATAACTAAAACTATGATCATTAAAACTAGATTGCTTGCAGGAATGTGATCAGACCAGATACAATAAAGTCAATATAGTAGGCTAAGATGACGTGCCGTCACCTGTGGTCCTTCATTTGTTTTGAAAAACATTAGTCCAAGCTATCTGCTTGAGACAACTACAGCGACCTATAATTCAAACGGCCTACGTGATTTGTAATCTATGTCATTTGTGTGTATGTTCGTATGCTCGAGCTACTGTCTGCTTCCTTTATGATTTGTAAACGAGATTGTAGTCAGATTTGAATTAGCCATCATCATTGGCAGACCTGTACAAATTTCCTCTGATCTTCATCATGTAATCTCAGAGAATAGAAGTATTTTTTGTACTCAGTGTTTTCAACTAGAAACCTCAGTCAGAAAAGAGATCAAATGAAGTTATAACTATCATCATGAGTTTAACATATCTCCGTCGTCATAACACAAGAAAATATTGACTTCGTAAGTTATCATCAACCAACAAGACATCCAATGAGTATGGAAGTGCATAACCAACCGACTTAGCGTAAGATTATCGCAAATCTAACATAACCTCACAGGGCGCCTTATTATACAAGGCAACAGCCCTTAAACTTCCTTTCGTGTTATGTATAGTCTGTCCGTATTTGCTCTTGGGTGTAGTGCTTTGTGTATTGTCATATGTTTCTATGCTGCGGAGTTCTGTCTTCGTCCATTCCCAACTATTCCTGCGCTGTATCTGATTACTGGCACTGCCATGTGTTTATGGCTTTTATCATATTTCCGGCGTTGAGTCTCTGCATATATTCTTTCCTGAATCGTGTCCTTCATCTCTTGGTGTTTTTATATCCCCCTCCTTCCATTATTCCCAGTTATTTGTTTCCTGTCTCATCTATGGTTTGATGTTGCTCCCATCTGGTAGCTTTATCCCTTCAGTTCTCGTTACTTTGCCTTTTTGTATGTTGACTAAGGCGCATTTTTC
Source organism: Macrobrachium nipponense (assembly GCF_015104395.2). NCBI lineage: Eukaryota > Metazoa > Arthropoda > Malacostraca > Decapoda > Palaemonidae > Macrobrachium > Macrobrachium nipponense. The sequence continues at coordinate 64,417,056 of NC_061096.1, forward strand.
TATTTCCAAACTCCATCCTGATGTCTAGATACAATCCTTACAGTCTGGATTAGGGTATCTATTTCCTTGATGCTCTTACCATACAGCTTGATGTCGTCCATGAACATCAGATGGTTGATTCTGTTGCCTCTTTTCTTGAGTTGGTACCCAGCAATCTATCTTCTGTAGTACTTTTGTCATGGGAATCATGGCTACTACGAAGAGTAGTGGGAACAGTGAGTCGCCCTGGAAGATCCTTCTCCCTGATATTAAACCTCTTGCTAGTCTTATTCCAGAGCTTGTAAGTATTGTATTCCAGTTTGCGCATTGTATTTTTGAGGAAGCTGATGGTGTTTTTCCTCTGCCCACCCCATATATTTTCAGGCATTCTATTAGCCATGTGTGTGGTATCATGTCGAAGGCTTTCTAATTTATTATTATTATTACTACTATTATTATTATTATTATTATTATTATTATTATTATTATTATTATTATTATTATTATTATTATTATTATTAAAAAGAAAACCCACCCTGATAATGTTAAAACCGAGAAAAACACCATATAAGTATGTAAAAGACAACTGTGAAGTCTAGCTGTTTCTGACGCATTATCTATCTATCTCTAGCTTATCTATCTATCTATCTATCTGTATATCTATCTATCTATCTATCTATATATATATTAATATATATATATATATATATATTATATATATATATATATATATATATATATATATATATAAGACTTTTTGCATAAAAACATAAAAACAACGAAGGTAAGAGTAGACAGCCTCTGACTGATGAGGTGGCGGTGAAGCTTGTCATCTAGGCAGGATCAATCAGGCTGACCCCATTGTGTAAAGCAGTTTTTTTTTTTTTTTTCACTGACAAACATCGATTAAATTGAACGGTCATTATTCATTAACATGGGAAACAACAACAATAATAACAATGAAAATGAAACCCACAAAATTACTGTGTATAACGTGTTTACTTATAAATATTTGCTTTTTATTTTACGTTATGCACAGTAATTTTGTGGGTTTCTTTTTCAATCCTCAGAAAAAACTGAAAGAAGTTTTTGTTTGGCTGAATAATAATAATAAAGTCCAAATATAAGATGACAGCCAAATACACATAAACATATTTCAACGCATTTCATTATATTTATATATATATATATATATTTATATATATATATATATATATATATATATATATATATATATATATATATATATATATATATATATATATATATATGCACTCTTGCCTTAGACCATAGATCACGTTCCTAAATATGCATATATTCATTAATTTGCTTTTTATTTCATTTGTTACATTTCCCCCTTCGTTTTCACATTCGCAAATACCTATGTTTTTACAACGATTTTGGTATACAGTTAAATACTCCTTCAAGTCTGTTTTTTTTTTTTTAATACGTGCACGTCTTAGATGACGTTAGGAACCAAATATTTCACTTTCAAACACTACCCCACAATTTTGTTTAATCATTGACCTGAAAATGTGTAAAAAGAGAGAGAGAGAGAGAGAGAGAGAGAGAGAGAGAGAGAGAGAGATAATAAGCGTACGCCTTTGAAAAGATTTGGCAAAAGAGAAATTGTTACAGCAGAAGCACAGTTGCCCGCACAATAATTACAGACGTAGTGGGCCCTGAATGGGAACAAAAGCGAGGAGGTAAAGAGGGCAAATTATGCAGGTGGAAATGAAATGCAGGTCTTCTTT
>NC_061096.1:64423788-64436288 GCF_015104395.2 Macrobrachium nipponense
TTTTTTCATAACGATTATATGTCTTTTTCTTCGTAAGCACATATTTCTCAGGAGAGCTGAATGGCGAATCTTGGACGAATATCCATCATCATTCAGGAATTCATTATTGAATCTGACTTTCTTTGAAGAAGTGCTTAATTGGAGATGTTTCCTGAAATGAAGGTGGATAGTAACAGCGGAAATACAAGTGTATGTTACGATATTTATAGCATTATTATTTTATCGTATCGGTCATCATTCAGGAATTTGCCATCGAAATTTCTTACGATGGAATAAATGCTCAGCAAAGATGATTCCTGAAGCAAAAATGCGTTCAGTATCGGGTGGCATTCACATGTATTTTAAGATGTTTTTAGTGTTGATTTATTTATATTCATTTCCCATTCAAAGAAGAAGAAGGGAAAAAGATGGTAAAAGCGAAATATGTTGATTGAACTTGATACTAATGGAATAAATGCTTAATTAAGGATCTTACATGGAACAAAAAATGCATCGTATCAGCTGAAGTAAATATTTATTTTCAAATATTTGTAACGTTATTATTTTTTCTACTTTTTCATTCCCAGAACAAGAAACGGAAAAGATGGTCACGGCAAAAGTGTGGCTTCTAGTCAGGCGTCCCGATGGTTTACCCGTCCCACAAGACTTCAAGCTTATTGAGGAGGTTTTGCCTCCTTGTGGAGATGGAGGTAAGAAATCGACATCGCACGCAATTGTACAGTAAAAAAAAATTCCCATTTACCTGCCAAAACTCTCTCTCTCTCTCTCTCTCTCTCTCTCTCTCACACACACACACACACACACACACAAAGCAACATTAAACAGAACATTTTCATTACCGTTATGTTTTGAAAAGTCCAAAACAGACTAATGTCTGAAGAATGCTGTCTAAAAAGGTAGAAAAGTACAATATACACTTAATAAATAAGTACACACAGATATATACATATACGTATATACACATACATTATGTGCGTGCGTTCATATAGGCAATGCTCCGAAGAACAAGTGTCGACTATCGTGAAGCCTACTTACCCACTGAAGGTCAAAGAAACTATGTAAGTAAAAGAATCGGTTATCTACCCAGTTCATAGGTTCAAGTTCAGTGTCAAATAGTCAACGTACGCAGATTACTTATCTTTGGAGTAGATAAGTCGATATGAGCAAAGGAACACTTTAGTGTTTCTATATTTCAACAATCATTCATTGAATTGATCTTCGTATTTTATTTCTGTAATCTGGGTGGAAACTGAAGGGAATGTGCAAAGAAACTGAAGGGAATACACAAAGAAACTGAAGGCAATACACAAAGAAACTGAAGGGAATGTGCAAAGAAACTGAAAGGAATACACAAAGAAACTGAAGGGAATGCACAAAGAAACTGAAGGGAATGTGCAAAGAAACTGAAGGGAATACACAAAGAAACTGAAGGGAATACACAAAGAAACTGAAGGGAATGCACAAAGAAACTGAAGGGAATGTGCAAAGAAACTGAAGGGAATACACAAAGAAACTGAAGGGAATGCACAAAGAAACTGAAGGAAATGCACAAAGAAACTGAAGGAAATGCACAAAGAAACTGAAGGAAATGCACTAAGAAACTGAAGGGAATGCACAAACGAAGAAATGAAGGAAACTGCATCTAAGAAACTGAAGGGAATACACAAAGAAAAAACTGAAGGGAAATGCACAAGAAACTGAAGGAAAATGCACAAAGAAACTGAAGGAATGCACAAAGAAACGAAGGAAATGCCAAGAAACTGAAGGAAATGCACAAAGAAACTGAATTGGAATGCACTAAAGAAACTGAAGGGAAATGCACAAAAAAGAAACTGAAGAATGCACTAAGAACTGAAGTGGAAATGCCCCCAAAGAAACTGAAGGAAATGCACAAAAGAAAAGAATGAACAAGAACTAAAAAGAACGAAATGAAGGTCACAAAGAAACTGAAGGGAATGCACAAAGAAACTGAAGGGAATGCACAAAGAAACTGAAGGGAATGCACAAAGAAACTGAAGGAAATGCACAAAGAAACTGAAGAAATGCACAAAGAAACTGAGGAAGTGGCACAAAGAAACTGAAGGGAATGCCCAGAAAGAAACTGAAGGAAATGCAAAAGAAAACTGAAGGAATGCAAAGAAACTGAAGGAAATGCACAAAGAAACTGAAGGAAATGCAAAGCAAAACTGAAGGAAAATGCACAAGAAACTGAAGGGAATACACAAAGAAACTGAAGGAAATGCACAAAGAAACTGAAGGGAATGCACAAAGAAACTGAAGGGAATACACAAAGAAACTGAAGGGAATGCACAAAGAAACTGAAGGGAATGCACAAAGAAACTGAAGGGAATGCACAAAGAAACTGAAGGGAATACGCAAAGAAACTGAAGGGAATGCACAAAGAAACTGAAGGGAATACACAAAGAAACTGAAGGGAATGCCACAAATAACTGAAGGGAATGCACAAGAACTGAAGGGAATACACAAGAAACTGAAGGGAAATGCACAAAGAAACTGAAGGGAATGCACAAAGAAACTGAATGGGAATACACAAAGAATACTGAAGGGAATGCACTAAGAACTGAATGGAATACAACAGAAACTGAAGGGCAATTCAGCAAAGAAACGAAGAAATGCACTGTAAACTAAAGGGAAATGCCAAAGAACTGAAGGGAATCACCAAGAAACTGAAGGGAAGAATACACAAAGAAACTTGAAGGGAAATGCCCAAACAAAGAAAAACTGAAAGGGAAATGCACTGAAAACTGAAAGGGAAATGCACAAAGAAACTGAAGGGTAATGCACAAAGAAACTGAAGGGAATGCAAACAAAGAAACTGAAGGAAATGCACAACGAACTGAAGGAAATGCAACAAAGAAACGTGAAGGAAATGCACTAAGAAACTGCAAGGACAACGCAAACAAAGCAAACTGATGGATGCAACAAAGAAACTGAAGGGAAACCACAAAGAAACTGAAGGGAAATGCACAAAGTAACCTGAAGGGATCACAAAGAAACTGAAGGGAATACACAAAGAAATGATGAAAGGTGCAACAAATAAACTGAGGGAATACAACAAAGAAAACTGAATGGGAAATGCACAACAGAAAACTGAACGGAAATGCAACTAAAGAAATAAACTGGCAATGGGAAATGCCACTTAAGAAACTGAAGGGGAATGCAACAAAGAAACTGAATGGAAATACACAAAGCAACTGGAAGGAAAATACACAAGGGAAAAACTGAAAGGGAATACACAAAGAACTGAAAGTGGAAAGCTCAAAGAAGAAGGAATGCACAAAGAAAAAAACAATTGAAAGGAAGGAAACACAAAGAAAAACAACTGAAGGGAAATGCAAAAAGGGGAAACGGGAAGGGAAATGCACAAAGAAACTGAAGGGAATACACAAAGAAAACTGAAGGAAAGCATAAAGAAACTGAAGGGAAACACAAAAGAAACTGAAGGGAATGCATTTAAAAAATGAAGGGAATAAACACAAGAAAACTGAAGGGAATGCACAAAGAAACTGAAGGGAACACAAAAGAAAAACTGAAGGGAATGCACAAAAGAAATGAAGAAATACAAAAGAAATGAAGGAAATGCACAAAGAAACTGAAGGGAATAACACAAAGAAAATGAAGGGAAATGCATTAAGAAACTGAAGGGAATACACAAAGAAAACTGAAGGGAATGCACAAAGAAAACTGAAGGAAATGCAATAAGAAAATGAAGGGCAAATGCCAAAGAAAACTGAAGGGAATGCACAAAGAAAACTGAAGGGAATACACAAAGAAACTGAAGGAAATGCACAAAGAAACTGAAGGGAATACGCAAAGAAACTGAAGGAAATTGCAAAAAAGAAAACGAAGGAATAACAAAGAAACTGAAGGAAATGCACAAAGAAAACTGAAGGAAAGGCACCAAAAGAAAACTGAAGGGAAATGCACAAAGAAAAACTGAAGGAATGCACTAAGAAACTGAAGGGAATGCACAAAGAAACTGAAGGAAATGCACAAAGAAAAATGAAGGGGAATACACAAAGAAAACTGAAGGGAATGCCACAAAGAAACTGAAGGGATGACAAAGAAACTGAAGGGAATACACAAAGAAACTGAAGGAAATGCACAAAGGAAACCGGAAGGGAATACACAAAGAAACTGAAGGGAAGCACAAAGAAACGAAGGGAAGCACTAAAGAAAACTGCGGGAATGCACTAAGAAACTGAAGGGAATACAACAAAGAAAAACTGAAGGGAATACACAAAGAAACTGAAGGGAATACACAAAGAAACTGAAGGGAATGCACAAAGAAACTGAAGGGAATACACAAAGAAACTGAAGGGAATGCACAAAGAAACTGAAGGGAATACACAAAGAAACCAAAGGGAATGCCACCAAAGAAAATGAAGGGAAACACAAAGAAACTAAAGGGAATGCACAAAACAAAGAAGGGAATACGCCAAAAGGAAACGAAGGAAGCACAAAGGAACTGAAGGGAATACACAAAGAAACTAAAGGGAATGCACAAAGAAACTGAAGGGAATTCACAAAGAAAGACATCGAAAATCAGTGGGTCAAATATTGTCCAGAACAGAAACTTCTCTTATTCATTTTCATAAGTAATGATGTATCATTTCTTAACCGCCTTCCCGACCTTATCATGACTCATTACTGCTTGCAGTGCATCGCCAAGTTCTGCTGTAGAATTCAATAAGAAAGGCTGTTTTTGAAGGAGTCAGGGTTAACCCATCTCACCCAATCTATCAGGTCTTTGCTAAGTCACATGCACGGGATATTAATTATGATAATATTGCTACATAAATGAGGTATTCATTATAATATTTTTTATTTATTGTGCCCCGTTTATTTTAAATCAAGAAATAAAAGTAATCAATTTACATATAGGGTTATTGATTGATTCACAATACACTATATGATATAATTCACATAGCAATATCCAATACAGACGACATGCGTGTTAAATTCATTATATTTTGTTTTTTAAATCAAGCAAATTACTTGTCTGTAGATACGATAAAGTCTCCAAATGTTAATTCGCTGTCTATACAGATTATGAACTTTCATTATCCTTAACCTATGATAGAAAATACTGTCTATATCAGCTGAACATAACTAATTGTAATTTGATTCAGAAAAGGTCTAAATGGTTGTAGTATTCGGTGGTGTTCCAACTTGTTTCCAAGGGCAGTTACGAAAGTCGGTATGGTATCGTTTGTCCATTGCTAGTATATAGCATTAATATATATATTATATATATATATATATATAATATATATATATATATATATTATATAATATATTAAGCTGGATTTATGACGCCAAGGTTCCGTAATTGATAGCAAGTCGTTGAAGTGAATGAGAGGCCTAGTTTTGACCTTTGGACTTCGATGAACCAACAGAGATAACACAATGGCCATGATAGAGCCAGGTTCGGATTGGGAGGTGCAATCGTATGAGTAAGACCTGTGTGGGTCGGATGATAATCCTAGTAGTTGATTTAACAGTCATGGTCTTCAGGAGAACTGACATCTGTCCGGGTTTGGAGTTTCCTAACGATGAGGATTCCGTCGAACTGTTATTTCCTAACCTGACTCTGTTGTCAGGGGCGGTAAGAACAGGAATTCACTGTGGTTTTATTTTCGCATTAGTGAAGACGACGTCCAATATTGACAAATGGCAGTCGTCTAAAGCTTGACGCAAATTTTTAGCATTGTAGTATGTCTCCTATGCTTTTCTCTAAAAGTTTCAATTTGGTATCCATGTTTGTACAGTAGATAGAGGAGGACAGCCTATCTAAATACATTAATACGGTGCTTCTTGAAGTCTTTTCGATTGCATCTTGGACTTTGTTTCATGTTTATGTTTTGACATTTCCCGTTATAATAATCAATAAATTGTTCGTCATGCTTTCTAAGGTTGGTTACATCCTTGCTATTAACTTTATCTTGATATGCTCATCTTACTTCAAGTCAATATACATAATTATTCATTGAAGGAGAGTTGTTTAAACAGTTCATATGGTCCTCCCCGAACATATATTGTTAGATAGTGTTCGGCAAGCAGGTATTGATGACAAATTTCTGTATTTTTCTGTTATTTTTTCCTCCAAGAACAAAGTCAATAAGTTTTTTTCAAATGAGGGCATCAGTGATGGACAGAATATAGGTATATGTACCTATACCTTTAGAGAATAATTTAGTGAGGTAAATTAATCTTATCTTTAATGTAGAAAAAAAATCCTTTAATGTCACTTGATATTAAGGAAAATCAAGTGGATATCAATCACTGTCATTATCAGGTACGCATTTACTACATAATTATTCCTATAACATTGCGTATAACAGGGATGCATATTCTAGATTCTAGATCATTAGTTGGAAAATGCTTTTCTATATTAGTTACACATCACGTATTAAAACATGAACCAAACATTGCCTTAGTTACATCAGTATTTACTGGCGTTACTAAGAGTTGTGTTATAAGCTGTCAGATCTTTGAGAATGAGTCTGAAGGACCTTATATTATACTAATAATGATAACATTTTGGTGACAGGGAGTTTGATGGAGTCTACAAGCAAATGATTACCCTGCACTGTTTAAATATAACGCAACTGCCAACAACCAGTCCCAGAATTATGAGAATTATTATAACTAAGTTATTCTTTATTTACAGATATTATCATACAGGCTGAATTTTACAGCGTGGATCCATACCAGAGATACAAGGCGAGGGAAATACCACTCAATGGGCCTATGTATGGAAGTCAAGTAGCAAAGTAAGTTAAAGTGGGTTTGTTATGAAATAACTTCTTCGAGGATGATTATGCGATTCATTTTTGATGATTTGTAGTATATACAAATGACTACCAGTTTATTGGCAGCCATAGGTTTAGTTATCATTCTCTCTCTCTCTCTCTCTCTCTCTCTCTCTCTCTCTCTCTCTCTCTTATATATATATATATATGATATATATATATGTGTGTGTGTGTGTGTGTGTGTGTGTGTGTGTATATATATATATATATATATCTATATATATATATATATATATATATATATTTGTGTGTGTGTAGAATCTGCTGGTCACTTTTTACCAGATACATATGTAATTGTAATAGCCGTAATGCCCTCTAACTCCGAGAAGTCAAGAGGTCATTGTGGCTATTACACACACACATATATGTATATTTATATATATATATATAATATATATATATATATATAAATATATATATATATATATAAATATATTATATATATAATAATATATATATATATATATCCCTAATATATATATAGAGAGAGAGAGAGAGAGAGGAGACAGGAGAGAGAGAGATAATTCTTGACGACTGGGTAAAATTCAGTTAACCTTTTTGTTACTTTTAGCTGGCATAAATTACCAATGATAAAGAGCCCCGATTGCATGGTGTTTTACTTTTATTACATGCTCTCAGAATTTCGAGAGAGCAAAAAAAAACCGACAAAATAAAACAAATTATGACTGTGCATATATCTACAGTTTGTTTGGTTACAAAAATTCATTCTCTGGTTTTTCTTGAATCTTAGCAGGCATTAATACCTATCTTATTTGTTCCTTTCAGAGTAATTGAGAGCAAAAATCCTTCGTGGAAAGTAGGATCCTACCTGGTGTGCTATCCTGGTTGGAGGTCCCATACACATATCACAGCAAAGGAGCTGAAGGAAGGTGGAGTCGTTGCATACACCCCGCTGCCCGATTTGGCACCTCTGCCAAGAAGTGTGGCCCTGGGAGTTCTGGGTATGCCTGGGTAAGGAACCGTTCATTTTTAGGGGCTTGGTAACCAAACATACACAAAAAACTAATGCTCAGTATCCAGTACTAAATCCAAATGTTGTGATGGTCCTTGGTATGTTTTACTTAAGATTAGATTATGTACAATGATATACCATTATTTATAATTTAGTAGCTACAAATGATATACCATTATTTATAATTTAGTAGCTACAAATGATATACCATTATTCATAATATAAAAGGGACAATGATATACCACTTTTCATAATTCAGTACTTACAAATGATACATACCATGATTCATAATTTAGTAACCACACAAAAATTATATTTTCAGCAATATGTCCAGAGGTAGTGAGGATTCTAGATATGTTTTACTCAAGATAAAATTAGAACACGTTTTGATACACTGTCAACTTTTCTCATGGTTCTTAAATTACGTCTTTAACAGTAGAGCAGAATATTTTCTGATCACTGAATATGGAGATTTTGGTGTCTCTTGATCTCTTAATTTCTTGCACTTCCAGAAACACTGCATATTTTGGCTTCTTGGAGCTGTGTGAGCCAAAACCTGGAGACACTGTGCTTGTTAACGCTGCTGCTGGGGCTGTAGGCAGTGCTGTGGTTCAAATTGCAAAGATCAAAGGTATTCTTTTAAAATGATTAATTTTTTATTGTGTTTAGCAAATTTGGTGCACGAAGATGAGAGAAAATGTCATTAAAACCAGTATTTTTATTTATAAACTATGTATGCATGTGAATTGCAAAAAGGTCACATGTTATGAATTATTTTCTCAATGATTTTGGTTGAGTTAAAGTCTTTATCGAGTTCTCGTTATATTCAACTATTTTATTTAAAAGGAAAAAAGCTTGGATAAGTAAAAGCAAGGTGTTACATCTCTCTCTCGTCACGCTACTTTTCATCTCATTTGATAAAGCCTAATATTGGGTTCAGCATCCTTAGCGTGAATAGTTCTTATAAAGGGAAAGCTCTTTCCTTTTGTTTGCTAAATTGTCTTTTCCTACCTTTTCTGCTGAGCCTCCCTATCTTTAACAGTAGGTGACACACTTTTTTTTAATTGCTACTATTTAGTCCTGATCTAATACGATCTGGCAATAAAATCTTACGTATTGCTCCTCTGTGGAAACCTCATAATACCTGCCAGGACACCACATGTCACATTTACTTCCGGAGATCAGCAATCCTCATTCATTGTCTTCGTTATTAGTTTCCTTTCCCCTTCTGCCAATATCCCAAGATTTCCCCTTATTTCACTGTGACCGATTTTGATATTCATAATTCTCAAGAAGGGTCCGCGTCTTCCTTGATTGTTAGACTTGTCTTTTCCAATTCCTTCTCCAGATAAATGTAAGTAATTCACGGTATACCTCTAAATCTCTATAGATAAGGGACACATTATTGGATTAGAAATATCTGTTAATATAGTTTGACATATGAGCAGATTCATATAGAGGGATATTTCCAAAACTGTCGGTGTTATAGCTTTTCAGATCGATGGTTCCTCTCTTGATCATGGTATTATTGAATAAGAAATTCTCCTGGTGTTCTTGTATTTTACACAGGTAACTTTAGAATAAAAGGAGATTTGCAGCTGCACAGTTAGTAGATACCTTTATTATAATTCCCTTTAATGTTTGTTTATTCATAAAGGTTGCAAGGTTATAGCATCAGCTGGGACTGCAGAAAAGTGCAAGTGGGTCAAAGAATTAGGTGCTGATTATGTCTTCAACTACAAGACATCGAAAATAGGCGATGAAATAAAGAAAGCTGCCCCTGATGGGATAAACTGCTACTTTGATAATGTAAGTATCATTCTAATCATTAGAACGTCAATATATCTATTTAGTAAATTTTGACAATCAATTTTTGTCTTTAAGGATGTGCAGCAAATCCAAGAGTATTTTTGCAAATGACACGTTAGGTAAGGTTCAAGCGAAGGAAAACCTAATTTGAATAATAAATGTCTAAGTACAATGTTAAGATTGGTAATTTAATTCTAAGTATTTATTTAATCTAACCTTTAGAGCATAATACAAGACATGGTTTAAATTCAAACTTACAGTCCCCATGTATTCTTGAGTTATGTAAAAAGATTTTGTTAAATATTTCCAACGTTCTAATTTTTGTTATCCACTTCTTCAGGTCGGAGGAGACTTCACACTTCATGCTCTGCCATCATAGGCTACCAAAGGTCGGATTGCTCTTTGTGGAGCAATCTCTTCTTATCATGACGACAGGAGCAAATTAGTTGCAAGAAGTGAGTTCTCCTCAGGAGATGAAATGTGAAAGAAATGGACAAAACAAAGATCACGCATTATATATAATATCTTAGTTTGTCAATAACTTATTTATTAAGGTTTTGATATACCTTGAAATTTCTTTAGTTAATGGATATAAGGTTTCATTAGTGAAATTACATCAGTGAACTTCTGACTGATCCAGTTATTTTATCCATTTAGGTCAGTTCTCTTTATATTATAGTGCTCTTATAGGCATAGTTAGTAAGTTAGCTCCAGGATTTACATGTTTGTGAATCATTCACACACACATGAAGTCCTAGGCTTGACAATCATTACGTAAAACATTTTAGTTCAGTATATATCGAAAGACTGAACTTGAGACAGGCTTCCTTGAGGACGTTCTCGTTCTGGTTACTGTGAAAACTAACCTTCCAATTTTTTCCAGGTCCTTATGATCCAGCTATAATCATTTCGAGGAGTCTACGACTTGAAGGATTCATGGTGCCAAATTGGGCAAGTCGATGGATGGAGGGTATCAAGCAGTTGAAAGAATGGCTAGTGCAGGTATGATTTATATTAATCTTGAGCTTACCTTAGAATCAATGAAAACAATCAACATTTTCAACTGGCTAGTGCAGGTATGATTTATATTTAATCTTGAGCTTAGTTTAGAATCGTAAACAATCAACATTTTCAACTGGCTAGTGCAGGTATGATTTATATTAATCTTGAGCTTACCTTAGAATCGTAAACAATCAACATTTCAACAATGATTCCTTGATTATGCATTATTGTAAACATAGAGATTGCTATTTCACAAGTTTTCTGCAACTACAATAAGTTCAACGTGTCACCATATTGTAAACAATTTAAACATCTTTGATTTCTCTGTCACATGTTTTCTATAACACGAGTGTTCCCACATATGGGCATATTATTTGGCATTTATAACTTTTCTTAATCTCCAGTACTCAATGTACAATATTTTGTCTCCTCCCAAATTTCTAACTGTGTAAATCGTTTTGAATCCGCAGGGAAAACTCAAGTACAAGGAAACTGTCGAAGAGGGATTCGAAAACATTCCCAAAGCCTTTATTGGCTTATTTAGTGGAGACAATATAGGAAAGGCCATCGTTAAAGCATAATCTAGATGTTCCTGATTGACTGATAAATGACAGGATCTTCTTCGAGCGCCTTCTAGGCTAAGTTAGGTAAATGACAGTGGTTAATGAAAAGTGCATGAACAAAGATGAGATATGATGGAATTTTATATGAACTCGACGATGTTGCCGTCAGTTGGAATAAAGTCTAACAGTGTTACTTTCTCTTTTCCTACATTTGTCTCTTGAATAACTTTATGTTCTGGCTCATACATTAACAGAAATGAATTGGCATCTACTGATAGTGAGGAAATCCATATAGATCATAATAATCAAGTCTTTGACAACATATACAAAGTAAACCTCTTAACCAAACGTTAATAACCAGAATTCTTTTCCTGCTCCCTTTTTCTGTTTTCACGAGGAAAAGAGTATCATAGTCCATTCTTCACCACTCCAGACCTTCTCTTATCCTGGTTTTCATTCGGATTTGGGTAGGTTAAGGGATCCACTGAGATTCAGCCACATTTATGCCTGCCTTCATTACTTTCTTCTATATGATATCAAACATAAATGCGATAGTGGGATTAGGATGCCCATCTCCTCGGTATCTACATTTAAGAATGATCGACAGATAAAGCAGCGTGTTCAGGAATACCAAGAATAGCAACTTCATCGTTTACTCAGGAATTGTCATATTCTTCAACAATGTCAAGCGTAAACGAATGCTCAAATTAGAATCATAGCGAATGTTTGTCTTTAACAAGGGGCATTGTACAGAACAGAGGCAACATTTCTCTCTCTTTTCCTGTTTATTTTAAAATTATGACACAATAGACAGGATTGTTTGATGGTTATATTTTGAAAAAGTGAAACATATTCTGAAAGTATTTTACAACAAAAATGGAATATTTTGCGTTATTATAGAATGGCAATCTTACTTTCACCTTTTAAATAAATATTTTTTCCTGTAATTCTTAATGAATATTCGAGTGTTTGATAGTATCAAGAATCATTGTGCGAGATAAATGACGATATCCTTCCCTAGTAGTTATTTGTTTTTGATGAATGCACGATCACAGCCGGAAGTAAAACAAAGGAACGGCTGATGAATTATTCCAGCATCCAGCCTTTACTTATTAATTACCATTTAAAGAGATTACATATCTTAAGATGGCAGTATCTTGTGAAAAGGGAGCATAATTATGGATGTAATGATAATAGTTTTGTATTAATTTTGTCATCCCGCCTTCGTTCTATCAATATTTCCATTGCAAACCAGTAGATGTTGGACATAAAATTATATATAGATATATATATATATATATATATATTATTATATAT
>NC_061096.1:64438788-64448788 GCF_015104395.2 Macrobrachium nipponense
TTTCTAAAATTATGTGAGGTAAATCAGTTGTGAAGTCAGGCCAGATTATCATGAATAATCGAAATATATCTTGTACAAACTGATGTCAACACAAATTCGCTGAGGAATACCTACTGAATACCCCTTTCCAATCTGTTTCCTCTTTGGTATTGCCTTGGTGTTATACATTTAACATGTTATTCACAATTCAGTTACTGATCATAAAAGCCATCCGATAAACAACTCATCATTCATAAACAATCATTTAAACATTTAACCACGTTTCACTCTTTGTACAGGTCCCATGGTGTAATGGCAGCACATTGGACTCTGAATCCAACAATCCGAGTTCGAGTCTCGGTGACCTCAAGGCCCAGTTTTTCTGTTTTCGAAGGTTCAGAATCAGAATAGACGTTGCATTCCCTTATCAAAAACATGTCAGAAGTCAGCCGTCAAGGCTTTGGCAAAGGTCTTTCAAATAAAGAGCATAATGTGACAAAGATGAACCATCTTGCATTATTTTTTGTATTTTTATATTAAGACTACTAATATGATTTTAACCCTACTTACCTTTTGTGCTATTTTTACAGACCAAAACGCATTTCTTTAGTCATTCCATCTGTTCTTTGGTTGCTTTACATTTAAAATGATCTAGCATTCATTGAAAGCAAACATCAATTAGGCAGAGAACGATACTGCCTTCATCTTTCACAATGCCTCTTATTACAAGCAAAACACTCGACTATGATTCTGAAATGAAACATTCGTTTGTTTTCCTAAACGCTGATAACCTTCCCCCATTTTTTCTTAGCGGAGTCTTGCCGCTATTCTTCTTTTTATTCCGCGTTTCCTTCGGGCTTGGTCTAGGAAGGGATTATTCTACTTATTGATCTTCGAGTATAATGATAGCTGATACGGATATTGTCTGATTCTATTGCTACTACGATGAGGCTGACTCATGCTGGTCCCTTTTGTAGATGATGAAGTTTATATACTGGAGACAATGGTACTGCCGCAGTTAATAACATTCCTTTTGTTTGTGCAGCTTTCCCTGCAGATGGCTTTTTAAATGTAGCAGTCGCTGAGATGGACAATTTAATGCCATTTTGTAACTCGTACTTGCTCAAAATAAAAGTAATCAAAAAGTGCATGAAAATGAATGGGAATATCATGAAGGAAAAGGTCAACCTACCCCAGGAAAACGGATTACAAAGGTAGTTTTAAGGGTAGCCTCCACTTTGGGGGGTGCCGATCGTAAAAATATTTGCCAAAAATACACTAATCAAGACAGGTTAATGAAATTTTCAGGCATTATTAGCACTATAATAATGCATATTCCCTGTGAGTTTTATCATCCTACAGGGAAAATTAATGATTTTATGAAAAAAAATGTGAAAAAAACGGAAATTTCCGGCCCCTCGTACTGAAGGTTATTTGGTGATTGGTGAGAAACTACAGTCTTGAATAGAAATTCGGTCTGACAAAATGTTGGTATATCCACCTGGAACATGCACAAAATAAATTATCAAAATAGAACAGTAAATAAGCACGTAATAAAAAAAAAAAGAGCAACAACTTTGTAAGTTCAGCGAAAGCCCCGCCGAAATATCAGACTATAGCTAGGAAGAAATGTTCAGGAAAAATTCAAATCTCGATTTAGGGACAAAACCTTTTGAGAGTTTGTAGTTATTATGTCACTTGATAGCCTAAAAACATCTAAAAATTAATATTATTTAGGACAATCAAAGAAAAAACCCACCCCCACCCTTTTTTTTTTTTTTTTTTTTTTTTTTTTTTTTTTTTTTGTTTTTTTTTTTTTTTTTTTTTTTTTTTTTTTTTAGGTGGGTTTTCTTTGATTGTCCTAAATAATATAATTTTTAGATGTTTTAGGCTATCAAGTGACATAATAACTACAAACTCTCAAAAGGTTTTGTCCCTAAATCGAGATTTGAATTTTTCCTGAATATTTCTTCCTAGCTATAGTCCTGATTTTTCGGCAGGCTTTCGCTGAACTTACGAAGTTGTTGCTCTTTTTTTTTGTTATTACGTGCTTATTTACTGTTTCTATTTTGATAATTTTTTTTGTGCATGTTTCCAGGTGGATATACGACCAACATTTTGTCAGACCGAATTTCTATTCAAGACTGTAGTTTCTCACCAATCACCAAATAACCTTCAGTACGAGAGGCCGAAAATTTCCGTTTTCACATTTTTTTTCATAAATCATTAATTTTCCCTGTAGGATGATAAAACTCCCACAGGGATATGCATTATTATAGTGCTAATAATGCCTGAAAATTTCATTAGCCTGTCTTGATTAGTGTAATTTTGGCAAATATTTTTTACGATCGGCACCCCCCAAAGTGGAGCCTACCCTTAAGTTTAAACGGAGAGAAACCCCTGATAATGATTATCATGTCCCATTTAAACCATTTTTTTTCTGCCATTGATTATGTGAAAGTGATGGGCCTTACGATATTTCATATATTGGATGTAAGAAGAAATATGGGTAAATTGTACAATGGATGGATTTGATTTAAATCAATAAGTTTATTGATGCTCTGAAAATTTGTTTAATCTAATTGTTTTTGTCTAAGTAAACTGCAGTTTTGTGAGTCACATACATCCATTGTGAATATACTTTAATATTGTATTGTAAATTACATTATATGACAAAATTAAAGTCCCATTTTCCTCGTGTCATTGCTTGTTTTTTGTGATAACTTATCTTTATTTATCCATATTCCAGAGCAGTGTTTCATCTTTCAAGTCTACGCCCAAAGTCAGTGTTAGACTTAGCAGGTATGATTTCTGTTGGTATACAATCGTTTTATGCAAGTAGAACCTGTAGTTTTATGATTTAGTAACCCACGCTAGATAACTTGTGTATTTATTTTGTGAACTCTCTTCTCTATTAGACATCGAAGCATCACAGTGGAGACCCCTAAGAATTCGTGTATGTGTGTCGGCGCGCGTGCTTATTTCGCATACATGCTGCTCTGTGTCAATGAATAAAATTACCCGCTATTTTTCAGGGAAAGAGAACCATTCAGATACAAGGACAAGACAATTAAAGAATTATAGGTGACAGCTGTTCAGAACTTTAGTAAACAAAACAATATTCACAATACATATTCACAATACAGGTTAGACATACATTACAACGAAGATAAACTGTAAGGCAGCTAATTTTTATTAGGTCTGTAATTATATCTTTGAGGTCATTCTTAAACATGTTACAAATGCAAGGGTCTAAATGAAAAAGGCCACGACTAACATTGAAAATTACAATGAAAAGTAAGTTGTATTAAAGCAGATTCTAAAAGATTTCGTGATTAGGACATCTCTTGACCTTGCAATTACTGAATCTACCAACCCAACCCAATTTTATTCGGTGGTGTTTTTCGCTTAAATGAAGGAATATTGCATTAGAGTTTGCCCAGTTTTTTACAGAATATTTATGCTGGCTTAGCCTACTTCTAGGCCCTTGCTAGACTGTCCGAGATAAAATGAGGGACAATCCATACATGGAATTTTATATATTATGTTGTTGCTTTCTCTCTGGGGCTCATTTTTTATTAACATTCCTTTTAGTGTGTTATTATAGGAAAAAACAAGGTTTACATTTAAAAGCTTTTAACAATGATATAATGGTTTCAAATACGTTAAAATAAGGCAAACTGAGAATGTTCTTAAAATTTTCTTTCTGCGTGTTACTTTACACTATAAACTTTTTGTTGGCTTTATTATAACAAATATCTAATATATGTAAGGATAGCATAAATCTTTCCCTATTTTTCCTATGTATTCAATTTCTTGATCCAAATACTGGGACTGCCAATGCACAACGCTCGTAAAAACATAGAAGAAAAAATTGATATTTTTATGTTAAGATGGTGGCCTGAGAAGAAATGAACACAAGTTAAGTTGTTGGTCGGTTTCCTATAAATTCTGAATTTACATTGAAATGGTTCTCTATTTATCAAAACATCTAAGAAAGGGAGGTAATTGTCTTTTTCTAATTCTAGAGTAAACTTAATCGATGGTACCTGGTTATTAATTTAGAGAGTAAATCATGTACATCAATACCGACAGGCAGAACAGCTTAGTAAAGGACGTGGAAACATCGAAACGTCTCGCAGTTACTCCTTCATTTATTTTTTCCTTCGTGCATATATCTTTTATATATATATATATATATATATATATATATATATTATATTATTATTATAATATATATATATCTTATCCCCCTTTTATTAAACTACACAAACTGGAAACCCTTACCTGTTGTCAGTGGTGCCCTCTGTCTGCAACCATGTCGTTAAGCTATTAAGATCTCGTAAGTATAAGAATATACTATTTATTACCCAAAGCAGTTGAATATAGAATAGAACAAAATGATTAACAAGTCATAATGACAAAAACCCAAATCTGCCCATAAAGAAAACTAGTAAGTTAACATTCTACCCTCCTGACTAAGAATTCACTCCCAGACCCAAAATGTCAATAAGTTCATTATATTAGTCAGGTTAGAGATTCCCGTCTCTAGTACCATGAAATAGAACCCATCTGTAATAAAGATAACAATGGATAAAAGATACACTTCACACATCACTCTCTTTTCAAAGTAACTAAGTAAAGAATGTATTTCACACTTCTCTCTCTTTTCAAAGGTAATGGTTTTCTAAGTCTTACAAAATATGTGTCATACCTTTACGATGGGGGTTTTTTCTCCTGACATCTGACGTGTACCAACTGACCTCTTTGTGCTCACCAAAAGGAATGTGACTTTCGCAAGTGCCTTGGTCTATTAGACCCGTAACATCCGTACAAACAAATGTACATGCTTGACGAGAAGACGAGCGATCTCTCGGTTAGAACACTTACATACCCAAATTCCTTCACTCAAGTAAGCTGCCCTTACAGTTCAGCCTATCTCCAAGCAAGACAGGATATGTGATTCACTAACATTACACACTTGTAAGATGGCTCGGCCACCTATGTCCTCTGTGCACTCCTGTTGCACACCACATCAGCAACTAATGCACAATGTATCAATTTACCACATGACTTAGGGCTCCATTGCTGGAGCCCTTGTGCTTTGTCAAACGCACAAAAGTTTAAGAACTCCTAGCGCACAAGTTGTGATCAGTATAGCACCTAACATGATCATTAATATTGGTATTGTATAACGCTCGTCGAAGAAGAATTCATCTTCGTCACTAAGATAAGCAGAACCCACCGCTGCCACCACTCTTAACCCCCCTTTTATTAAAACTACACAAATTGGAAACCCTTACCTGTTGTCAATGGTGCCCTCTGTCTGCAACCATGTTGTTAGGCTATTAAGATCTCGTATGTATAAAAATATACTATTTATTACCCAAAGCAGTTGAATATAGAATACAACAAAATGATTAACAAGTCATAATGACAAAAACCCAAATCTGCCCATAAAGAAAACTAGTAAGTTAACATTCTACCCTCCTGACTAAGAATTCACTCCCAGACCCAAAATGTCAATAAGTTCATTATATTAGTCAGGTTAGAGATTCCCGTCTCTAGTACCATGAAATAGAACCCATCTGTAATAAAGATAACAATGGATAAAAGATACACTTCACACAACACTCTCTTTTCAAAGTAACTAAGTAAAGAATGTATTTCACGCTTCTCTCTCTTTTCAAAGGTAACGGTTTTGTAAGTCTTACAAAATATGTGTCATACCTTTACAATGGGGGTTTTCTCTCCCGACACCTGACGTGTACCAACTGACCTCTTTGTGCTCACCAAAAGGAATGTGACTTTCACAAGTGCCTTGGTCTATTAGACCCGTAACATCCGTACAAACGAATGTACATGCTTGACGAGAAGACGAGCGATCTCTCGGTTAGAACGCCTACGTACTCAAATTCCTTCACTCAAGTAAGCTGCCCTTACAGTTCAGCCTGTCTCCAAGCAAGACATGATATGTGATTCACTAACATTACACACTTGTAAGATATATATTTTGACGAAGTGCTAAGTGAAATTCACAATATCAGGGGAAATTATTGTTCCTTGAAAACAAAGCAGAGTTTAATTAATTCTTGAATCAATTAAGTAAAATTAAATAAAAAATTAATTTATCAAAAAATTCAAGAAAATTAATTCAATTGAAATTCAAATGTGTTAGGCAAAAATTGAAAATTTGAAATTAATTCACAAGTGCTAAACAATAATAAAACTTGAAAAAAATTTTAAGTAAATGCAAATTAATTCACAAGTGTTAAATTTAATTAAATGTGCAATGATTAAGCAATGAAAACAACTAAGTCAATTAAATTGTGAATGCAAATTACAATACAGAAAAATGTGGACAATATCAAAATCTGCAAAAAGTATTAATCACACATACTATAAAATAAAAAGGCACACTTCAATAAGAAAATGAACAAATGCACAAAAATGAAACAAACACAAAACACAAAAATTTGCAATGTGTAAAAACGTAAATAGTTTCTCTCAAACCACTGTAACCATCAGTTATTTGAGTTTTTACCAAACCCACTGTTCCTATCAGTTATTAGTTTGTTACCTAACCACTGTTTCCTATCAGTTTATTAGTTGCAAAACTAATAAAAAATATAACACACTTTCTTAACCTGTTTTTGGTATACCAATTTCTTTCTTTCTTGCTGCAGCTCGTTTCACACTTTCACAAAACCAGGCGCCGTTACAACAACGTTGTTCAGATTCCACAAAAAAAACTATTTAACACTAAATAAACTCTAAGAAATATCAAATATGAAATTCTCAAGTTACGAGTGACCATTTAATGAGTACGAAATTGTTACGTTACTTCAACATCAAAAGTGCTATGCGATGGAGAGAGAGAGGGAGAGAGAGAGAGAGAGATGTGAATAATTTGAGTCTTTAAACCCGAATGAAAAACTTCTCCATTACGGAAGCTGTACAGGGAAGATGACAAAACGTTTTGGGCAATAATGCTTCCAGAAGCTTTGAAATCTTACGCAACTTTACATACAAAATGTGTAATCTGCAAGTGGCTATGACAAAGACATACATGTACAAGACGATTCTGTTAAAAAAAGACACATACTTGATTCAATCAACCGAAGCAGAAGTCCCTTATCTTACTTGATGACAGAATCCCAAAACACAATGAAGGCTCGAGCTTGCTTATCAAACATGTTGACAGATTTTGAAAAACAACTCTAGCTTTGAACGGACAAAGATATTCTCTCTCTTTCTACATTCTACGTTATATATATTCTTTTTATAAATTATGTTATGCAAAATCTGAACACACATTTTAAACATCCTATCTCTAAGCTAGCCAGGAATCTGAAAAATGTTGTAAAATTCAATTCTAATATTTTATACAGTCAAAGAGGGGGATATATGCATTTTGACAGTAGCAACATATAATATATATATGTATATATATATATATATATATATATATATATATATATATATATATATATATATATATATATATATATATATATATCTATATCATATATATATATATATATATATATGTATGTATGTATGTATGCATATATACTATATAAATCTCTCTTCCGAAGACCAGTACAATTTAACGAAAAGGTCGTCTAATTATCTAATAATCAACAAGGCAAAAAGAATATGTATTTGGTTCATGCATGACATAGAATATACATTTACATCTTCAGAAATACTGTGGACACGTTCTTCGCGTTACCTAAACATGTTCGCTTCTTAATACTTTTTACTGACAATGTGAGCATCGTAAATATTTACCCAGACCGCGGAAAGCTGACCTTCGGGGGCCAAGAGGTGTTTACGTCGGTCAGCAAACAATTATAAGGTTAAATATTTTTATAGTAGTAAGCAAACACACGTAAACACGTACTCGCACACAAACACGAGGAACGGATACGAGGCAGATACTGTATATAATTATCTATATAATATAATATATATATATATATATATATATATATATATATATATTTATATATATATATACATATATATTTAGATATATATATATATATATATATATAAATATGTATATATATATATATATCTATATATTATATATAAGCTGTCTACATTACGTAAGATGTGTTACTGTTTGCTAACTTGATATCACTTCCCTTTAGATATCCCAGCCTCACACCTTATCAGTTTCAGAGATAAGAGACGTTTGTTCCCCATCACTTTGGTATCATGGCTTCCCGTCAAAGAGCCGAGGAACGGATACGAGGCAGATAATTTTATTTCCTTTCTTTGCTCAGCTGCATTTTGTTTAGTTTCGAAGCAGGTTGTACGAGTAGAACAGATGTGTGTACTTGTGTGTGTGTGTGTGTGCACGCGCGCGTGTCGAGATGTTCTTGAGAGACAGAAAGGCATCAAAATTAATTTGCTTTGTTTGGTAGTGATGAGTAAGACTATGAGTAGGAATTCCCGGGGGTGGTAAAGATTACTTACATGAATAGGGCTTCGAGATTAAGATGATATGGGGTTGTGGGAAGAATGGGTGAGGGGGAGGGCGTGAAGAGGTTTTAGGTGAAACCTTTTAATGGTAAAAGGTCAAGATGAAGGCAAGTAACCTTAAATAAAATAAGAGCATATGTTATGATTGGAGGGTGGATGATCAGCACATATTTGCAGCCCTCTAGCCTCTAGAGGGCTGCAATTTTGATATGTTATGATGATTGGAGGGTGGATGATCAGCACCAATTTGCAGCCCTCTAGCCTCAGTAGTTAGAACAGAAAAAGTGCGGACAGACGGACAAAAATTGCCATCTCAATGGTTTTCTTTTACAGAAAACTAAAAGCAAAACCTTGTTACTGTGTGTGTGTGTATAGAGAGAAGGAGCTGATGCAATGTATAAAGCCTGAAACTGCCGACAAAATCGCAGAATGCCACAAGTTTTGCTTGGAAGTTTTAATGAAAGGCACATTCGAGTTATTTTATCACACGCACAGTAAAGTTTCTTTTCACAATTCATGCGAGCATAAGATCTCTCTGAAGCCAAGTTTTGGTACCTAATCTTCTTTTTTTCGGTGCCAATTAAGTCGCATTAATTCCTTTGCGTTTTATACTTGAGAGAAAGAAAATTAAGATTATGCTAACTAATGGCCTTATGAGGTTTGTGATTACAAGAAATGGAAATAACTTAAATGATGTGTGTGTGTGTTTCTGTGTATGTGTGTGTCAGTTTGCAAACTTGGGCTGTTCGGTTTCACACTTTATACAAAATCCATGTGAATTTTAATTTACTAAATATTAGTGTTGTTTTTTTTAAAGAAATATTAGAATGATAATAATAATAATAATAATAATTTAGAAGAGGAAAATGTGAAATGTCTATTACCAGAATTGTAAAACTAGTTGTTGTACAGCATTAAAACAAAGACTGAGCATTAGAATGATGTATAGCTAAGTAAAATACGAAAATACAAGCAAGTATTCAGAGAGGAATGCTGATATCTTCACTATCATTTATTGACAGGCCTGGATCATGCATGATGCTTCATACATACACAACAAATAGAAATGGGCGGTAGGCCGTATCTCGTAAATGTATATGTTAGGATTCTTGTATTAACAAAGCAGGTTTAATATTTCAGTAAATTTCTAAAGTTGAGATAATTTTACTTCAGTAATCTTCAGAAAACAAAAGTAAAGGAAAAATAACACTTTTAAGAAATAACCTAAACCGAACTGTGTATGAACAATAAATGTAAACTTAAGATTAAAAACGCTAAATGATCGTTGAGTTAATCATAAAGATATAAAGAAATTATGACATGTTCAATATAGATTTTAAAGTTTTTTGGCATACGAACGTTAAGTAGTAATTGTGCGTATCATATTGAAAATCATATTGCTTTTCTAGAAAAATAACCTATGCTTTTCTGAAAACACAAAGACAGATAGACAGATCATATAGATCGATAGATAGGCAGACACA
Source organism: Macrobrachium nipponense (assembly GCF_015104395.2). Taxonomy (NCBI): domain Eukaryota; kingdom Metazoa; phylum Arthropoda; class Malacostraca; order Decapoda; family Palaemonidae; genus Macrobrachium; species Macrobrachium nipponense. The sequence continues at coordinate 64,448,745 of NC_061096.1, forward strand.
TGTTGAGACCAGGGCGCCCTCGGTCCCAGGATGCAACTTCAATC
>NC_061096.1:64453788-64476288 GCF_015104395.2 Macrobrachium nipponense
GGGGGGGGGGGGGGGGGGGGCTGGTGTTTGAAGTTTTATTTGTATTTTCTTAAACGAGTTCCTTCATCCCCACATTTCTCGGAATGTCCTAATACGAAAGAACATGACAAATTTTACGATGGAGTGAAGAGAAAACAGAATAGGTTGGAAAGAAAACGTTTTCTTTAATATAGAAAAATTATTTTGCAGAAATTCGTAGACACAGCAACCTGGTAGGTAATCATATTAAAAAACGAGCAGCATTTTCAGACGTGAGGATTAACAAATTCTCAAGACGATTTTTTTTCTCAAGGGAGTGGCAATTCAACCCCTTTAGTTAGTGGTTATTAAGTAAATATTCATGGCAAATACTGAAACACTCACTCGTCAGACCATGAGAATCTCCGGACTTGATTTTAAGAGTGGACGATACTAGAAAAGTTCTCGAATCTTTAGGAAATCGCTGTCAACGGTATGACTTTCTTTTGGGTTTTCAAGCAGCCATGACCATTTTTTTTTTTTTTACTTAAGAGAAATTTAAATTTATTTTAAGGTTAATTTATATTTTAACGCAAATGCAAGAATGAGTTTGCATATGCATCATTATCTTTCACTACTCTCATCGTTTAAAAATCAAATACCACACACTACACACACACACACCCACACACACATATATATATATATATAATATATATATATATATATATATATCTATAATATATATATATTATGTATATATTATGTACGTATAATGTATAGTATACATATGTAAATATACTATACATACATATATATATATATATATATATATATATATATATATATATATATATGCATGCGAGAGAAGCACAGAGAGAGAGAGCGTAACATAACGCCACCAACCCTCCCCGTCATGAAACCCAAGGAATATATAAAATTCGGTGGTTTTAACACTTCCCAGCAAAGAGCAACAGGACCGAAAACACAGAGCAGTCAAATTGGAATGTTCATGTTATCCAAGAAATCGGACCTCGCAGAAAGCAGATCTGCCATGTAAACTAAACTCTGTTGAAACTGTATAGGCATTTCACATGGATCAAACAAAGTTGGAAATTGCTGCGTGCCAATGAAAGCTGCTCCCGAATACCAGTCTCGTGTACAGAGAGAGAGAGAGAGAGAGAGAGAGAGAGAGAGAGAGAGATGTGTGTGTGTGTAAATTCCGTGTTGAAAGAGAGAGAGAGAGAATGTGTGTAAATCTCGTGGTGAAAGAGAGAGAGAGAGAGAATGTGTGTAAATCCCGTGTTGAAAGAGAGAGAGAGAGAGAATGTGTGTAAATCCCGTGTTGAAAGAGAGAACGTGTGTAAATCCAGTGTTGAAAGAGAGAGAGAGAGATGTAAATCCCGTGGGGAGAGAGAGAGAGAGAGAGAGAGAGAGAGAGAGAGAGATGTGCGTGTGAACATCCCGTGTTGTAAGAGAGAGATTATGTGGAAATCCCGTGTTGAAAGAAAGAGAGAGAGAGATGTGTGTGTGTGTGTGTGGAAATCCCGTGTTGAAAGTGAGAGAAAGAATGTGTGTAAATCCCGTGTTGAAAGAGAGAGAGAGAGAGAGGTGTAAATCCCGTGGGGAGAGAGAGTGAGAGCGAGTAAGAGAGAGAGAGAGAGGGATGTGTGTCTGTAATGTTGACAATGATCAGGTATTTTATCCCGTTGAAAGGTTGTCCTTTAATGATTAATTCCGTGATTATGATTATAGATACTTTTGTACTATAAACACCTGCTACAGACAGAGCTTCAAAATATACAATAATAAAAAAATGGGATAGGTAATGTTTACAAAAAAAAAAAAAGTAATTACACCTCCGAAAGAAACAGGAAATAACATATATGTTATTTCGATGGTACTTTCCGGGAGGCAGAGGTAGGAATTTCTCATAAAGGCTCTATGTAATAGCTTTTCTCGAAGTTATGAGTTATGATCTAGTACAAGAAAATACTCCGTGCCTCTCCAGTTGTAGTTTCTAAGGGATCTGTTGTGTGATTGTTGTTTATTTGTATGCAGGGTGCGCACACACGTATATATATATATATATATATATATATATATATATATATATAGTATATATATATATATATATATATATTATATATATTATATAATATATATTAAGATATGTATATTGGAAATTCGAGAGAGAGACTCACACGTCCGACGTAAAAAAGAGAAAATTACAATCGAATGCTCCAGCCCAGCCAAAGGTTATTCCCACAGGACTCACAGAAATCCCCAAATGTATCCAGCCACTATTTTTTCCGCTTTCCCAACCCACCACCTGTCATAAATTCAGTAGAAAAACCACCGCCGTAGCTTACTAATGCCAGATATTAGCAGAGACCTTTCACATATCTTAGACCTTGCCTTCTCTTTTTAGAGGCAATAAGGGATTAAGAGTATCGAGTGTATGCTTTGCTTCTTCATTCTATTCTTCTTTGGCTTTGTGCAGTTTTTAGCTTCCATTATCTTTTCATCCACGTTTGCTTCAGCTTTCAGTCTATAATTGTAAAGTCACCTGGCAGAGCATCAGATCAGAGAGAGAGAGAGATTACGTACTTTTTACAAAGTCGTACCATATCTTCTGTCTTAGAGACATGATTCTAATTAACATATCAAGCCTTATAGATTATATTGCGTCAAAATATTCATGAACATATTCGCTATTTTTTCTCCAAATATTTGAACTCATGAATACCTCCAAGATTGTAACCGATATCTTATTTGCTTTTTACATTTTTGTAATTCATTGGTATACTGTTGCTCGGTATAGTGATTTTCATGATGAATTACCAAAGAAGTAAATTTATATTACTTTTGGGGGATTTTACATCACATAACTTCAATTAGGTAGCATTACAAAGTTCTTTCGAAATGTTCATTTTCTTTTCAAGAACCGAGCGAAATGGATGGATTACCTGCTTCCCTTCCGCCATAGATAATTAAATGCATAAATGAAATGCAATGCAACCCCAAAACAATAATCATTCAATGCCACGAAAAAAATGGACGTCATAACTCTACCAGGATAATTATGTAATTCATTGCATGAATTTTTAATGATTCCATTATAATCTTTATTTATTTGCCATAACCCCCTCATTTTTTGGGTTTCATTGTGGAAGCATTCTAATGTATGTTTTTATATAAATATTTGCCTGTATTTAGCACAGAGTCAGAATTAGCGAATGTCTCTCAAATAGATAACATGAGTCTTTGTTTTCATTTTTTTCTTGTGATACTTTAGTAAAACCTGATTTAATCTGCTGCTCTTTTTGTCTTTTTTCTTATCAGTCCATCACAGATGCTTTTAATATTGCAGGAGACATTAAACGTCCCACTCTATTACTGTGATCCCTTTTGCATCGCCACCTATAAATAATTCAATTTGTATTTTAGACTATGAATGAATAATTATATAACGGAAAAAATGGGAGCGAGTTTGAGAACTGTCATATATATGGCATAGGAACGACCACTCTAGGAACACATCGAGAATAATAAAGAAAACGAGGTCGTAAAGTACGACGTAGAAAACGGAACCCGCACGATTAACTTGCCTCAGATCGACTTCATCCCCCTACTTATCCTCATCGTAAGTTTGAAATAAACACATGATGAGTCCCCAGCATAGCTTTATATAGCGCGCCTCCACATACACTGCCCTCCATAAAGCCCCAGGACATCACCCGTCCAAGGACGACTCGCAAAAATCAGTAGCCGGTCCAGGGAACGCGTTTTATCGTGTTTGCACTGCTTCGGGAAACATCGTAAAATTTGCTCCGGAAAGCAAGCAAGCAAGCAAGCAAGCGCCTATAAATAAACCTGGACCTCCTCACGCTGACACTGTGCGTCCTCTCTCGAGATTTATTTATCTATTTTTATTTTATTTTATTTATTTATTTATTTTTTCATGGACGGTGTTTGCTACAGGAGGACTATTTCCATGAACGTTTTCTTACCGTAGCACTACTATTTCCAAGAACGCTTGTTGCAGTAGCACTGCTACTGCTGTTTCCAAGAACGTTTTTTTGCAGTAACAGTACTATTTCCTAGAACGTTTTTTGCTGTAGCACTACTGTTTTATTTCCAGAGCGTTTTTTGCAGTAGCACCACTATTTCCATGAACGTCATATTATCCTGTATATATATCTATAGTATATATATAGTATATATATATATATATATATATATATACTATATAGTATATATATATATATATATATATACACTATATATATATATATCTATATATATATATATATATATATATATATATATATATATATATCATATAGTATATATATATAAATACTATAAATACTTTTATCATCGTGATTCATATAAATCATTCGAGCTACAAATGTCCTTTAAATATCTGATTCGCTCTACCTCGGAATTGATATATTTTCATATATGTGCCGAGGGGGAATTTTTAGTTGATAATAATTTCGTCCCCCCATGGGAGACGAAATTATTATCAACTAAAAATTCCCCCTCGGTACATATATGAAAATATCTCAATTCCGAGGTAGAGCGAATTAGATATTAAAGGACATTTGTAGCTCGAATGATATATATATATATATATATATATATATATATATATATATATATATATGTATATATATATATATATATTATATATATATATATATATATATATATATATATACATATATATATATATATGTATATATATAAAAGCTCCAAACTGCCATTCACATTCTCTTTATTTTTGTTTAAAGGTATGTATTTAGCAAAGTAGAGTAATTCAGCATCATGCGCTCTACCGTAACTGTCTTTCTATATCATCAATATATACCTGCCATATACTATGAAAATTAATGTTTCATATGATTTTATCAGTACCAGACTTAGATTTTCGTAAGCTTGTGGAAAAGTAAAAAAAAAAAAAGAAAGAAAGAAAGTATAGAGGACATTTCGCCACAATGCATGACTATGGCCTGGGCAATACCGTGGAAACCAGAGAGGAAAAAAACTGGTTAATAACAGTAAATCAAGGGGGGAAGATAAGGGTAGGGATACATCGTTTTTGGCAATTTAGATGATGTTGATAATGAGGGCAATACTCTCTCTCTCTCTCTCTCTCTCTCTCTCTTGATATTCATTCATGAACGCATCATCTGAAATCGATAAAAGGGAGGGAGGAAAAAGTATCATAATAACGTAAGGGGAAAGAAAAAGGCCTTTGCAAGAAATAACATCATACGTAAGATCATTTCCATGACAACGCTTTGCAAATGGAACTGCGCGTTGCAATATTCTCCCCTGTGACCTACGAGATAAATGTTCTTGCCAGCCCTTCTAACGGCTGCAGTTTTGCGATATAAAGAAAATATTCAGTTATGAGCGAGTATCTTGTATTACCTTAACATGTCAGTGCATTGTTTTCATAATCATTCGAAATGTATTGTTACGATTAGTTCTGCTTGGGAATCAAATCCACAGTTATGTACAGGGTGTCCATAAAGTCCCAGTACCGTTACAAGTATTTATTGCTCAGAATGTTACTGAGACTTTATGGACACCCTTTATATTTCATTTAAAGATAAATCTGAACAGAAAACTCACGGGAAACTGCTCGAACAGTTTCCCCGAAAGATCTTTGTATAGATTTATCCTTAAATATATGTACATATACATAACTATGGATTTGTTTCTCCATTTCAAAACTCATTCTACTATGAGTATTTTTTTAATAATTTTGGTGGTTATTTAGGTCAAATCAAGAACCAGAAACTGTCCTTTTTTTCCTTTGCTAGATCATATGATAGAGGCGATTTCCCTTCAGAATTCTGCCCTGTCTTCGAAGAAGGCAATGTTTTAGATATTTCTTCTCCGGCCTGTTTGTCTAATGGTACCTATCAGTGCGAAGATCAGTATTCCATATATTTAGTTTTTTTTTAACCCTTGGTAGGGAAGTACCTTTAATTAATGTTTTGACCTTGACGTTTTAGAGGCCGCAGTTGAAAAAAAAAAAATTGCGGCCCCCTGGCCAAAACGATCTTTCATAACTTTGGATGATCGGAATGGTGGTGGGAGAGTAAAATGGCCTTTGCTGATGTACAGTCCTGTTCAGTTTATCATTTTTTCATTTTCATTTCTCTGGTTTTTCCATCTAGCCATACTTTCATTTCAGCGCTGAATGATCTTATAGGTCCCAGCGCTTGGGCTATGCCCTAAATTCCATAATCCATCCATCCATCCACAGTTGAATTTAAAATTGAAGCCATTTTTTCCTGTAATTTTGACGAACATCAGAAGATATATGTATCTGGGACTCGTGATTATGTTGCCTTTTATTTTGTCAATTTATTTTAAAAAAATATTGAATAAGTAAAGGAAGTAAAAGACTAACAGAATTCCGTGGGTGAAACGGCAGCTCTTGGTCAGTGTGCTTATCATGTACTGCCAAGAATATGACTCCTTAATTCAGCAAAAAAATATTTATTTAGTAAATGAATTAACAGATATTTTGATAAATATGTGTTTCATTGGTTACATGCCAGTGCTATTGCTAAGCAGGGACGGGGTCGATATTGTTTCTACGGGTCAGAGTAGAAATAGAGGAGAAACTTAAATATAAGTGATTAGCGAATAATCAGTTAAGCTAAGAATTCGTTTTAGCTTGCAGATCAATTCACGTAAATGAACTTTTTCAAGGTAATTCTTAATAAATAAACTTATGATTTACATAGAACACGATAAAAATAAATTTAAATGGAACAATAAAAATTAATTTAAATAGAACACAATGAAAATAAATTTAAATAGAACGCAGTAAAAATTAATTTAAATAGCATACAATAAAAATAATGATTCGAAAATGTTACTTTATCATGATTATTTACAACAATGGAAGCGAACGTAGGTTAAATCATCAAAACGACGTTACTGATTTTTAGTTTCATCATAGACGACATTTTGCTAATTAAAGAATTTATTTGTTTTATATTTGTGTCAAACTACTCTGGAAAGCCTCGACCATCTCGGACGCCATAAACCTCAGGAAACGTCTTTTCTATTCAACGACAACCCTTAACAAGTTGGCCAGGAAGCTTGCCCCCCCTCCCCTATTTTATGGCAGACGTTATGGAAGCCGTTAATATTAAGATCAACGTTTATGGTAAGTTTTCACTGCCTCCTTTAATGGTTCTAGATACTATTTCTAGGATTAGTGGGACGAGATGGGAGGGGAGCGTCGTATTTCATATTTACGTACTACTATAACACTCCCAGGGGGAATGACTTCGTGTGTTGGACTCGATGCGAAGTTTCTTTGTTATGTTTTAGATCTTTTCTACCGATTTGTTTTTGGCTTGATATGGACGTTTAATATCCCTATTAGGTCATAGATTTCGATGAGGTTCTTCGGTGCCAAGAAAGGTACAAAAAAGTTGTTTTCCTTTAAAGTAAATGGAATTGTTTAAAATGTCAGGAGGGAAAAAAATTGTCGTACTGAGCACAACGCTGTCTTCTTGTACGTTATAGAACTTTTCTATTTGTATTTTTATTTTATTTATTTATTTTTATTTTATTTTATTTATATATTTATTTATCTTTTGTAGGGTAGGAAGCAGGGGCTTCTGAAGACGTTATATTAATATTATTTGCCACGACTCCCCACAGTTAATTTCACAACATTCTTCTTCTCCTTTATTACCAATCATTAATTTCGCCGACTTATCAGTTATCTCTCCCAACGTTTCCCGATGAAATATTTAAATACCGTTAACTTTGTTCATTTGCTCAAGTTGATGGAAAACTTTAAAAGTTTGTGATTGAATTTCAGCTGTAACTTTTTGCCTTTTCATAGCAAGAATCCTCGAAGGGAAAGAAAGTTCTTGATTAAGACTTGGAGAGAGAGAGAGAGAGAGAGAGAGAGAGAGAGAGAGAGAGAGTATGGCTTTGTGGTGATTATGCTCTTATCTCGTTCTTGTTTGTTTCTCTTCAAGTAAAACAAAGTGACTATTCAATCACAATATGAGAAGAGTATTCTCTTATCAAATGATATTTGAGGCTATATAGATTAAACGCCTTAATTTTTTTTCACTCAAAATAATGAAAGCTCTCATTTCTTGGGAACTGTACTATAACGAACAGGCAACCTACTATTGTTATAAAAGCCATTTCATGTATTCTATGAAACGAACTTTGCATCAGTACAGCAAAGAGGTTAGCAGTGTGTTCCCTTTAACCATTTGTTAAAACATGTATTATGGAAGGAGACAAAAGGTTTTCTCTTGATTAGAATGCTGCCTTTGAATGGAGTCGACATGCGTTGAATGGCACATTGAAACACTGGCGTGATTGAATGAGGATAAATAATAAATGAATAAAACAATGGTAACCATCTGCAATAACAGGTAGTAATATTAGCCACCTTCAGTGTTTTAATAATGTTAAACACCCAAAAGGTATAATATTAGAATTAACAGAGGGGAAAATCTACCTAACAGCCCCTTTACTGGGAAAATCAGACGTGTGAACCTGTGCAACTTCATCTTGCAGATATGACAAGAGTTCTGGGTTTGTAGACTTTGCTTAGTTACGACGACTTTTAAATACGAGACCTATGACAGCTTTCAAATTAATGAAACGCCTATATTCAATCCATAATGGAAATAAAAAGCGCCTCAGTGGCGTGGTTGGTTTGGCGTTTACTTCTCACCTCGATGGTCGCAGGTTCGATTCTCGGCCATTCCATTGAGGAGTGAGAGATGTGTATTTCTGGTGATAGATCCTCACTCTCGACGTGGTTCGGAAGTCACGTAAAGCCGTTGATCCCGTTGCTGAATAACCACTGGTTCCATCAACGTAAAAACACCATACAAACAAACAAACATAAAGGAAAAAGGAAAAAATAAGAGAAATATTAATGGGCAATTGGAAGCTGCAGATGACAGAGTTTACTCACACATAAAATTATAGTATTCCCATCTAAAAGGAGAAAGTAATTGATTACTGGTTAGATTAATTGCACATTTTAACATGAAAAAAGGTGTCATTTAAAGTTTATAACTGGAATATTAGCAGCACCTTTGGAATGCATAGTTTATTTCCTCCTAATACTATCCATCGATATCTGCTGTTCGTCAAGATTCGTCATCAGGTAGAGGCCGGGAGTGACGTGGTATTACTTATCAGTGGATGACACGTAAACCTTTCTCTGAACACGGATAAAGAGGGCGAGTTGAAAATTAGCTAGCTTTTTAAGGGGGTACATTAATGGTAATTAAGAAACATGTGTTTGACGAATATGGAAATTTTTCTGTTCTGGTGAAGTGATGGTTTATAAGTATTGGAATTCGCACTTGCCAGGAATTTTGAACTTCAAGTTACTTAAGGTTAAGTTACTTAAGTACTTTAAATAGTGTTTTTGTCTGGATTCCAGCTTTCAGTATATTATGCTTTGCATAAATGAATACATGAAAATAACTAACTGATAAAAATTAAAAGAAATTATTGTAAATGATAGGGACAGCTAGGAAATAAATGAATTACAAAAACCTTGACAAAGTAGCTTAATGCTCTTAACCTGAAGTAGAACTATAGCTGGTTCACTCAAGGTAGATTCTTGGATGAGCCCTATGCTTACGAGACGTTTGTTTGGAGGCCGCTGATTGGCTGGTACCGGGAGGCAGGCAGCTCCCAGCCAATCAGCGGCCACCAAACAAACGTCTCGCAGGCAGGCATAGGGCTCATCCAAGAATCTACCTTAAGTGAACCGGCTATAGTTTTTCTTAAAATACCACTGACCTTTATTTCAAAAATATGATGCAAAATACATTTAGAAATGATTTTGCTACACAATAGATATAAAGTAATCCTCGTGGGTCCAACGGTAATATGAGAATAGGTACTCTTTATGGGTCATATGAATCTCTTAACCAAACAGATCCTGGTTTTATCAAAGGGACTTTACGTAGATTTCGTTGCTCTCTTGTGAAAGAACCTTTCTTTCTTAATCTCCCGGATTCTCTATGATTTCCTCAGTTAGACCATTGCAAATAACCTTCGTTCGTCGGTTGAAAAGAAGTTTTCTCTCTCTCTCTCTCTCTCTCTCTCCAGGTATAGAAAAATATGGATAGAGTTCTACCGAACTAAAATGCTCTTGCTATTGTATGTGATAATTTTATGTCTCTCTCTCTCTCTAAATGGGTGGCTACGAAAGGTATTAGCCATTCGGTTTACCGCAAGTATTATGGTATTAACGTTCCTTTCTTGACAATAATAAATTGGTTCACAGTGGAATTCGTAATTATCATGAACAAACCCTTTGTCCTTTTCGTTATCAAGTTATCGTCGCTTGCATACCTCGTCATTTCAGTAGGCCTCTTCCAAGAAAAGTGATGGCGCTATTTTTATATCTTAATTTTCAGGTGAATGCTCCAAGGCCGTCAACAATAATTTAAATTCCTGGATATTCTTTTTGGGGGATGACGCCTAGAGGCCCGGGGTACATGTTATGAAAATTCGAATTCCTTTTGCATTCCTCGATAAAAGTGAAATTCCGTAATGCCATCGCATCGTTGCGATAAGATGCTAGCCTCTCCATAACATCCTAGTATTGATTCCCATCAAAGGTGTATTTTTATTTTCCTTATCGTTTAGGTCTTGACTTGAACTCTAAAACTTTGGCAAACGATATCACAGAACTGAAAAATTGATCAGTCGAATATATCAGTTAGAAAATAAATTCAGTCTAATATCTGAACCTTTTCACGGTTAATTGAGAAATGTCTTGAACATTAGTAAAGATTGGCTCTGTGAAAATGCTATAAGAAGAAGAAGAAGAAGAATTTTTTTTTCGCTTTGCGGGTTGTTATAAGATGACCCGAAAAAAAAGACCTTTGAATCCAGTAGGCTCTCACTAATAAAGACACTGGTATAGGCATGATAAACACACGAAGTCTCGCAGGTTTTGTCAGTTATATAGGAGTAAAGTTATTTGTTGGTAATGAAAATACCAAATTCATCAACAACGTCTCCAAAAGTGGGGAACTTGCGTAATGGCTATGAGACTGGGTAGATCGCCTAGTATTAATTGGAACCAATGTCTAATGGAGTCAACAAAGAAGGCCTGGGGCTCGCATCCTCATTCCTAAACACTTTCTGAGGAGTAGCCTTCTCAGAAATATATATATATATATATATATATATATATATATATATATATATATATATATATATATATATATATATATATATGTGTGTGTGTGTGTGTGTGTGTGTGTGTATGTGTGTGTACGTGTGCGCGTGCGATTACGGACAATAGCAGATCATTAAATAGGCTTGCTTTCTATAAAAAAACATCGGTGAAGTGATGTCAACGTTTGCTGGCATCAAGCCAAGGCATTTGGTGGTAACCTCCTCCTTAGATTAAAATAATAATAATAATAATAATAATAATAATAATAATAATAATAATAATAATAATAATAATAACAGCAACTCCTTGGAAAAGGCGCCTGGAAAAGCAAATCATGGTGATGAGATCTGACTTGAGTAAACTGAAAGAGATGGCAGAAAAAGGCTAAGAAGCAAGAAAACAAGGGAGGAGGAACTCAACGAGAAATACAAAGTACAAGAGAGGGGATTAAACAACACAATAGAAGATGTAAAACAGAGGCTTAAGGCCAAAGCACATAAGATCCAACGGTACATAAACAGGAATAAGGGATACCAACAGAAACAAACTATTCGGAACCAACCAGAAAAGACTATACAGCCAACTAAGAGGGGAAGACAACCACCCAGAAATTCCTGAAGCCGAACCAAGTAAGAGACTCTGGGAAAACATATGGAGCAATCCGGTATCACACAACAAACATGCAACATGGCTCCAGGAAGTCAAGGAAGAAGAAACAGGGAGAATAAAAACAAAGATTCACAGACATCACGACAGACACAGTCAGACACCAACTAAAGAAAATGCCAAACTGGAAAGCCCCAGGTCCCGATGAAAGTCCATGGATACTGGCTCAAAAACTTCAAGGCCCTACACCCACGAATAGCAGAACAACTCCAGCATTGTATCTCAAATCACCAAGCACCCAAATGGATGTACCACAGGAAGAACATCCTTAGTACAAAAAGACAAGAGTAAGGGAAATATAGCCAGTAACTACAGGCCTATCACCTGCCTACCAATAATGTGGAAGTTACTAACAGGTATCATCAGTGAAAGGCTATACAACTACCTAGAGGAGACAAACACCATCCCCCCCCACCAAACAGAAAGGCTGCAGAAGGAAGTGTAGGGGCACAAAAGACCAGCTCCTGATAGACAAAATGGTAATGAAGAACAGTAGGAGAAGGAAAACCAACCTAAGCATGGCATGGATAGACTATAAGAAAGCCTTCGACATGATACCACACACATGGCTAATAGAATGCCTGAAAATAATATATGGGCAGAGGAAAATACCATCAGCTTCCTCAAAAATACAATGCGCAACTGGAATACAATACTTACAAGCTCTGGAATAAGACTAGCAGAGGTTAATATCAGGAGAGGGATCTCCAGGGCGACTACATGTCCCCACTACTCTTCGTAGTAGCCATGATTCCCATGACAAAAGTACTACAGAAGATGGATGCCGCGGGTACCAACTCAAGAAAAGAGGCAACAGAATCAACCATCTGATGTTCATGGACGACATCAAGCTGTATGGAAGAGCATCAAGGAAATAGATACCCTAATCCAGACTGTAAGGATTGTATCTGGGGACATCAGGATGGAGTTTGGAATAGAAAAATGCGCCTTAGTCAACATACAAAAAGGCAAAGTAACGAGAACTGAAGGGATAAAGCTACCAGATGGGAGCAACACTCAAAACACATAGATGAGACAGGATTACAAATACCTGGGAATAATGGAAAAGGAGGAGATATAAAACACCAAGAGATGAAGGACACGATCAGGAAAGAATATATGCAGAGACTCAAGGCGATACTCAAGTCAAAACTCAACGCCGGAAATATGATAAAAGCCATAAACACATGGGCAGTGCCGCCAGTAATCAGATACAGCGCAGGAATAGTGGAATGGACGAAGGCAGAACTCCGCAGCATAGATCAGAAAAACCAGGAAAACATATGACAATACACAAAGCACTACACCCAAGAGCAAATACGGACAGACTATACATAACACGAAAGGAAGGAGGGAGAGGACTACTAAGTATAGAGGACTGCGTCAACATCGAAAACAGAGCACTGGGGCAATATCTGAAAAACCAGTGAAGACGAGTGGCTAAAGAGTGCATGGGAAGAAGGACTAATAAAAGCAGACGAAGAACCCAGAAATATACAGAGACAGGAGGAAAGACGAAAGAACAGAGGACTGGCACAACAAACCAATGCACGGACAATACATGAGACAGACTAAAGAACTAGCCAGCGATGACAATTGGCAATGGCTACAGAGAGAGCTAAAGAAGGAAACTGAAGGAATGATAACAGCGGCACAAGATCAGGCCCTAAGAACCAGATATGTTCAAAGTACGATAGACGGAAATAACATCTCTCCCATATGTAGGAAAGTGCAATACGAAAAGTGAAACCATAAACCACATAGCAAGTGAATGCCCGGCACTTGCACAGAACCAGTACAAAAAGAGGCATGATTCAGTAGCAAAAGCCCTCACTGGAGCCTGTGCAAGAAACATCAGCTACCTTGCAGTAATAAGTGGTACGAGCACCAACCTGAAGGAGTGATAGAAAAGCGATCAGGCAAAGATCCTCTGGGACTATGGTATCAGAACGGATAGGGTGATACGTGCAAACAGATCAGACGTGACGTTGATTGACAAGGTCAAGAAGAAAGTATCATCATTGATGTCACAATACCATGGACACCAGAGTTGAAGAGAAAGAGAGGGAAAAATTGGATAAGTATCAAGATCGAAAATAGAAATAGAAGGATATGGGATATGCCAGTGGAAATCGTACCCATAATCATAGGAGCATAGGCACGATCCCAAGATCCCTGAAAAGGAATCTAGAAAAACTAGAGGCTGAAGTAGCTCCAGGACTCATGCGAAGAAGTGTGATCCTAGAAACGGCACACATAGTAAGAAGAGTGATGGACTCCTAAGGGGGCAGGATGCAACCCGGAACCCCACACTATAAATACCAACCCAGTCGAATTGGAGGACTGTGATAGAGCAAAAAAAAAAAAAAAAAAAAAAAAAAATAATAATAATAATAATTAATAATAATAATAATGATAATAATAATAATAATAATAATAATAATAATGAACGAATGAAAACCGAAAGTTGTCACGCACATATCGGTTAAATGTAATGACTTCACCTGATCTTGGCTGTCATCGACGCTATTTAAAATACTAATTTTGTATTCAACGAAATAAAATCCTTACGGTGCTGTTACCCACGCTAATTGCATATAAATATCAAGTGTGATGGGGTTAATTGGCATTCTGCTAATGAGATACTGCTTTTTATTAGGCACATAACAAATTAGACCACGCCAGACGGGCTATAATTATCCCCGACGAAATTTACGAACAACCTACAGTCCCTGTGGAAATACTAGAAAGAAAAAGGAGTTTCCAGGCTTATTTATCTCCGTGTCATAATATTTCAAAGTAAGTGTATTTTAACATTTGTTTTGAGAATTTGGTATGATGATTAAACGTTTAACTCAACAAGTTGTCTTTCAGAACTTTGGTATGCTGGGGATTGATTCAATTCAGTTAGAGCTTAACCGATGCATGAGTGTATATTTAGTTACACATACACAAATGTGTGTATACATATATACACATAGGCTACGTGTATATAATATATATATATATATATATATATATATATATATATATATGATATATATATATATATATATACATACATACAGTATAATGTATATGTATAACGTGCGTGTGCATTCGGTTCGGTTTGAGAGATACCATTGAACACAGCACAGTGATCTAACTTATTTATATGACTGAATAGGCCCAGAGTTGTGGCATCCGTATCAAATTGATTATATTAGTCTTTGGATTGTATTCCAGAGAAATCTGTTTATGTATTCCAGAGATAGCTATGTATACATATATCTCTGGAATTTGGAATAGCTGAAAAAAAGGCATATGACACCTGAAGATTTGGCTTGGTTGTTTCGTGTTGTCCAGGTGCTGTTCTGTTTATCGGCGAAGATGATGCAATTTTAATCATTTTTTCTTCAAATGAAACAAATTAGTACCAATGTAAAATTCAAAAGCAACATGGTAAACAGTAAACAAAATTTCTTCAAATGATGTGTACAGAAAACCAAATTTGTATTATCTTGTATATGCTTTTTAATTCACCGTGATATATCAGTTAACATAGATTTAGGTTGCAATTCAAATTAGCATTTGCCCATCAGAATGTTTAAACTGCTAATTTAAACTGATTTGTTTTAAAGCTGTCATATTTAAAATACCTTGACATAATGATTAGAAAGATTTCACAAATCCGAACAGTCTTTCTGTAGTACCCGACAAGTTAATCCAATAGAGACTGTCATAACATCAATGTCCCGCACCAGGACATCATTGATAAATCAAGCCAAATTCCAGGACAAGTTAGTTCCTTAGCTTCCGAATATACATATATCTATATAGCTATATCTATATATATATATCTTTCTGTATATCTATATATATCTATATCTATATATATATATATATATATGATATATATATATATATCTATATATATAATATATAGTCAACCTCTGCAATGGAATATCTCAGGTCTTAAGAGAATTTTTAACGTACCTTAGCTTAGTATCTTATCAACGAATCATTATTACTCAAATGGTGACAAAGAAAACACTGCTCACGTATTTATCTATATATAATACCAATAAATAAACAACAATTACGTAAACTAGATATCAAAACACCACACAGAACTTAATTAAATATTCCACAATATAGTTACGACTTACGGTACTGAAATAGCAAGTAAGAACAATATAAACCAATCACAACTGTCACTGTTGGTAGTTGAAATATATCTCCTACTTCAGCCCGATAGGTAAGGTACGAAGAAAGGTTTGAAAATACAAAAGCAAGGAGCACAGAGTGGAAGTAGGTCGCGCGTCAAGAGATCGAATCAAAAGAGACTGAATCTCAAAATAAAAAGGTAGAATTGTTGAAAATAAATATAATATATATATACTATATATATATACATAGGGGGAGATAGTATATCTATATATATATATATGTATAGAAAATATATATATAATATATATAATATAGTATATATAGCTATATATCTATATATATATATGATATATATATATATATATATTATACAAACTACTCAGTGGTGTCCTTCCAAGTAAGGATGAAAGTGTAGTAGCGAAGCGACGATGGCATAAAGTAGCTTCTCGACAGTGGCCCAACTGGCTTGGGCTCCTTTGAAGAAGCGAGAGTGGTAGGCGATGGGAAGGAGATGATGAAGTGGTGGTGGCGTTTCTGTGGTACTGACTGAGCAAGACTGTAGCAAAACAGCCCCATAACCTGTATTGCTGGCATCAATCTGCATGAAAAATTCTTTATTAAAATCAGGAGCTCTTAAGAGGGGTTTAGAAACCAAGATGCTCTTCAGTTGTTTAAAAATGTGACAGTGTTCTTCGGTCCAGTCAAACTTTACCTTAGGGGAAGTAAGAGCATCGAGGGGAGCAGTAATAACAGCAAAGTTCTTAATGAATTTAGCATAGTAAGAAACCATTCCTATAAAAGACTTAAGTTGCTGTCTGGTGGCAGGAATAGGAATGTTCTTGATATTGTCTATATTAGCCTTTTTAGGTAAAATTTCTCCACTACCAATGCAATGGCCTAGATAAACTACTTTAGCTTGACCAAAAGAACTTTTAGCAAGGTTGATTGTCAGCCCGACTTTCTGCAGGCGTTGAAAGAGTTCTTCCAAGGTGCAGAGATGTTCCTCGCAGGTCTTGCTGGCAATCACAAGGTCGTAGAGACTTTAAGACCTCTAGTTATCTCTGTCATCATGTGCTGGAACGTTGCAGGTGCATTACAGAGTCCAAAGGGCATTACTAAGTAAGAAAAGACCAAAAGACGTTATGAATGAAGAGATTTCCTTAGCTTTATCAGTCAGTGGTACCTGATAATATCCTTTTAGTAAATTGATTTGGGTTAAGAATTTGGCATTACCAATATTATCTAGAATGTAATTAACCCTAGGAAGTGGATAGGAATCTGTAACAGTCACTTTATTTAATTTCCTATTATCAGTGCAAAGTCTGAATTGCCCATTAGATTTGGGGACCAATATACATGGAAGCCCAAGGTTCTGCTAAATTATGTCTAGTAAATACTGAACTTCCCTTTTCAATGTTTCTAGTTTAACTCCTGTGGCTCTAGAAAGGTTGACTGATTGGAGTGGTATTTGATTCAAGCAATATGTCATGGTGGACAGTAGAGCTACATTTAGGAATATTAGTACTAATTTCTCGAAACTTTAGTAAGTGTCTTGACAATGCCAGTTTTTGAGGTACATTTAGGTGAGAAAGATAAGCATCTAAAGATTTTTGTTTAAAATTTCACTATTAGAAAAAATCCTTAAATGATAAATGAGATTGTTTCATCACCGATCATTAGATTCATCCTCTAATGTCAGGTTTACGTACCTTTGTTGGCTGTGTACTAGCACTAGCTTTGGTTATCCACTAAGCAGCAATATTAGGATTCACCGTTTTGGAGTGGAGCGATATAGGGTTTAAGGAGGTTTACATGAACTAATTGAGTTGGTCGTTATCTGTCTGGAGTGCTGATTATGTAGTTTACTTTAGAGGTCCTACGAAGGATCTTGTAAGGTCCAGCATTATTTTCTCGTAAGGGAGTGCCAGGAATAGGATATTCACTAAAACTTGGATCGTCAGTTTTGAACTCTCTCATTTTTGCCTTCTTATTGTATAGTGTTGCATCTTTTGCTGGGAAGAAACTAAATTAGTAGCAAGCAATATCATAAAAGTATGTCAATTTCTTTTTTAAATCTTTTAAATACTGGTATATATTCGTGTTTTCTTCTGGTTTCCTCTGCAAAAAATATTCTCCTTTACCGAACTTAATATTGTTCTTGGTTTTCGACTGAACAGGAGCTCAAATGGGGATACCCCTGTGGAATCATGAGGTGTACATCTAAGTACATACATGAGAAGATTGAGGTCCTCATCCCAGTGCTGTGATGTTTCACTGATATACTTCTGTAACATACTTTTTATAGTCTGGTGCATTCTTTCCAAGGCACCATTAGTCTTATCAAATGGTGACTTAGGTACTGGAATGCTTTGAAGCGGTGCTGGACGTATTTTCTCATTAGGCTTACCAGTGATCTGACAGTGGTGACAGAAGCAATGAACTCCTTTATGTCCTTTCTCATTTCTGGCCAATAAAAATCCTCAACACCTCTTTTGTAGGTTATATTTACTCCAAGATGAGATTCTGTAGAATGGAGCGAGGTCAACGCAAAGGTTCCTTAAGGGCTCTGGAAAAACAACCTGATAACAGTCATGCCACGAGTTAGATGTTGGAGCTTTGGGAGACTTAATGGCGAAACAAACAAAATATTTTTTTCTCCACATAAAAGTAACGGAGTTTTTAGGGTCGTCCAGTAGGATCCACTATTTTATCCCAGAGTGTTTTCAAAGTTGAATCCTTCTGTTGGAGTAGAGCCAAAGCTGGTCCTTATTTATAATCAACTAATCCAGAGCTTCTGTTATTCTGTCATTCTTTACCTTAGGAGGAAAATTAGTGCTGGGCGTTTTACTAGATGGTTCTAGGTGATTACATGGGAGATTTTACCTGGCTTTTTTTGGAGAGCTCATCTTTGATCACTACCTCAGGTGTTATTACAATCAAGTTAGGTTCAAGTACAGAGGATCCTGCAAGATCATTATCAATAATCATCTGAATAGGGTAACAAGGTAATGGTTTATCTTAGACAGCAACCTTTGCCTTACCTGTAAAATGAGGACAAGCAATATCCACCTCAGCCTAGGGTAGAAGAGTAGTTGTGGTTAGGTCACTTACTGCTATATACTACTTTTTTTGTGTATTTCAAGTTGGTCTTGACTGCAGTCGAAAATTATTGTCTGGGATGAAGCAGAGTCTCTCAGAGCTGTGACAGATGAATCATTAAGTGAAGCCTCAAAAACATGAATTCATTAAATGGTTCCAGATCCTGTGAAGGAACAAAAACAAAAGCATGACATGTTACTGCATCTTTAGTTTTCTTTGACTTACCATCAGTGCTTACTTCTGACCTCTGACATTTTGGACTGGGACAATTTTCTATGGAGTGTCCATCTTTCTTACAATAAGCACAACTAACGTGTTGGGATTTAGGCAATGGGAGTCTTTGAAGGATCTTTTCTATTCTTGTGAATTAGATAATAGTCGTCATCTAAGCTAGCTGCTTTTAGTACTTCAGTTTCACCTTTAAAATGTACACAAGTGGCAATATTAAACGGAACTTTACGCAAAAATTCCTCCAACATAATCAGATTTTTAAGAGAGTCTAAATAAGTAATACCAGCTCTCTCCAACCATTTGTTAAACTGTCTTACCTTTATGTTACAGAATTCTACAAACGTCTGAGATGAGTTTTTAAAGAGTTTCTAAAAGTTTGCCTGTAGCCTTCCACAGTAATGGCATATGCATCTAAAACAGTCTTTTTAAGAACTTCATAGTCTTTAACCCCAATTAATTGCGATGCCACATATGCAGCCTTACCTTTCAAGTGGTTGTGCACGCAGTATTGTCCAGGAAATTAGGTGGCCAATTTAATGACGTTGCTATGTCTTCAAATGTTTGAAAGGAAACCTCTGGATCCTTATCATTGAATTCGGGAACTAATCTGCTGGCTTTAGTCACATCGAATCCCGTGGGAAGTTTTCCTTCATCCTCTTTAGCCTTAAGACTGAAAAGCTGACTTCTCCCATTTATCAAGTTCCAACTCATTAAGCTTTCCCTGTTTCTCAAGTTCCAACTCATTAAGCCTTTTCTGATGTTCAATTCTTCTTGTTCTTCTTTCTTGTTCCATGAGTCTTTCTTGTACCACGCGTCCTTCTTTCTTCAAATTCTTCTTGTCTTCTTTCTTGTTCCACGCGTCTTCTTTCTTGCTCTCTCTTTTCTTTCTCCACTTCAAAAAATTTCAACTGAAGTTTGTTTTTCCACTTCAGGATCGACATTAGCAATGGCACCTGTTATGGTTCTTAGTTCTTCTACATCTTCGTTGTCCTCTGTTATGACGTTTTTATCCAGCAAGAACTGAAGGATGTCATTAATGATACATGCTTTGACATAAGTTATATCTGTAGGGATTTGGCATTTACTCGCAACCGTGAGAAGTTCCTGCTCTTTAGCCAAATGCAAGGTTAAACAATTTCTTCTCTAGGATTAGTCAAGAATTTCTCTAGATCGAAAGGCATTGATTGTTGTTAAGGTAAGAAGGTTTAATATTTAAATCTAAACGTATCCTGAACGTGCTGGATTAAGTTACGGTATTACCGCTTACAAACATTATTACACTAAATACAGAATTACCGAATTTGTAGCACAAAACCAATTACTTAACTAGGTCGTTAATAATCAGATAGTTTCAATTGTCGTGTACGAATTTACGTCCGTTTAACACAAAACGAAGTTGTAGTTGAGACTGATAACCGCAACAAGAGCGTTCAAAATGAACTGATGGGCCAGGATGACTAAAGTTTGTCTAGTGATCATTACGTGATTAGACGATAACGAAAGCGCGATACACATAATAAAGGATTTGACTGGCGATGAGGATGGCTTTTACGTCGATTTCCAAGAATAAAAGGAGTTTGGGCGGATAACGAAAGAACGATACCCAGAATTACAGAGGGATTCGAAAAATCGGAAAAAATCCGAAGGGTCAAGTTAGGCTAATGAATGACGCCCGAGGTAACACAAAACAACTAGGCGTATTTTCGGGACTATTTGTAGCGAGATAACCCTTAATTGCGGCTCGTAATAATGGGAGGGCAAAAAGAAAGCACAAAGAAGGCTGTACTACCCAGCGGACTAACTGTGTTGACATCTATTCCTCCATATTACCGATGCCTGAGCGAGCGAGTGAGGAGTTATACTTCCACTATAACAACAAAACGTTAACAATGAATGTCGAGGATTAAGAGCAATGTTACAAAATCTTATGGTTCGTATTTCACTGGTTCTGTGCGCGTTCGTAAACCACTAAATCATTCAATTATCTTTTCACGATTCACGATCCCGGACAGGAAACCCATTTTGGTCACCTCTGCGATGGAATATCTCAGGTCTTAAGAGAGTTTTTAACGTACCTTAGCTTAGTATCTTATCAACGAACCATTATTACTCAATGGTGACAAAGAAAACACTGCTCACGTATTTATCTCTAATATAATACCAATAAATCAAACAATTACGTAAACTAGATATCACAACACGAACATTAATTAAATATTCCAACAATATAGTTACAACTTACGGTAATGAATAGCAAGAACAATATAACAATCACAACTGTCACTGTTAGTAGTTGGAAAATATACTCCTACTTCATCCCGATAGTTAAGATCCGAAGTTTTGAAAAGAAAAATACAAAAGCAAGGAGCACAGAGTGTAAGTAGGTTGCCCGGTCAAGAGATGGCGCTGAAGCAAAATAGACTGAAATATCAAATAAAAAGGAAGGTACATATTGTTGAAAAAAAATAAATTATATATATAGTATATATATATATTATATATATATATATTATAATATTATATATATATATACATAATATATATATATATATATCATTATATATATATATATATGATTAATATATATATATATATATATATATATATATATATATTAACAAAGAGGGGAGAGTGGCAATTCATCGGTATATATATATATATATATATATATATATATATATATATATATATATATATATATTATATATATATATCTACATATATATATACAGTACATACATATATATACATACCAATATATAGTATATATCTACTATAGTATATATATGATATAATTATATTATATCAATATCTATGAATATTTATCACTCACCGTGATTCATATACATCCTCATTGTTAGTCGAATCGATAACATCACTGAAGTCCTGATTCTCCCTCTATCCGTTGGGCGCTGGCTGGTTCGATCCCACGAGGGTACGAAATTATTATCAACTAAAATGAAAATTCCCCTTCGGTTAACATATATTAAAATATATTAATTCCGAGGTCGAGAGAATTGGATATTAAAGGACATATGTAGCTCGATATATATATATCTATATATATATATTTATATATATTAAATATATATATAAAACTACGCTTTTCTTCCCTTGTAAATCATGCAACTCGCGCAAAGAGCAGACATGCCTAAAAATAGACTAAAAAC
>NC_061096.1:64486288-64488788 GCF_015104395.2 Macrobrachium nipponense
GTTCCGAGTTGCATAATTCTCTAATGTTAAATTTAAGAAAGTTAAAAGATAAACGTAGAGAATCCTTACTCATACAATCTAATTGATAGAGATAATATAGTTATAATGAATACAAGAATACGGTACAGATCGGAATGATAAAGATAATAAATACTGGAATAAACAATATCAGACGATCCTGGGAATAATTATGATAATAATTAAATTACCGTTAAAGCTATATAATTCAGCCATAAACATCCAATGAGTGTGATCAATTCAGCCCCTACCCCCTTATAAAAAGGATAATTAAAATAAATAAAACAAAATTGAGCCAAAAACATATCTTCCTTAACGTAGTTGATAATATTACATGAAAAATTATGACCACTCTTTCCAGGACGAATGTGGAACATGAAGATTAAACCTGTCTTCAATTAAAATAAAGCTTCTATCACTGATAGTGCTAAATGAATATTGTTTAGACATGTTAATTCCTATTTATCTCTTCCCGAAGGCTTATTTTAAGTCACCTGCAGGTATCTGGAAAAAGCCGAAGCTCTCCCACGAGAATTTTCGTAAGTTACCTCAGTCAATCAAGTAATTCAAGTATTGGGAAAGAAAATTTCGACTGGATCTGTGGGGCGTTGGAGTTTGCGAGAAAAAGTCGTTTTCTCATTCCCTGCAAAACTTCTCCTCAGAAAGATTTCTTTCTTCGAGGAGGGAGTGCGACCGTAAAACATTTGAAAACTGTGCGTGTTTGTGTGTGTTTGTGTGTATACTTGAAATAGAGGGGCGTAGGAAACGGAGAGGGTAGGAAATGTTGCATATTATTTTCATAGATTAAGAAAGAGGAAGTTAACAGTTGCTTTCATTTGCTTATTTTACTATCGTTACACATATTTAGGAATCCTCTTAACTCATGCTAAAAATTAATTAAACTTTTTTCTGTCCTTGCTATTGCTTTAAATAATAATTCAATGGGCAATAGACTCATATCTTGATGGAATGGCGACCTGCATCAAGGTTTGGTGCAAGTTGCTTATCTAACTTTTGACAGGAACGCGAACCCATATTGTTACTAACATAGTAACATATTGCTGCCAACCAGATACTTATACTCAACAAAATAAACTTAAAAAAAAAAAAAAAGTCTGGTTGGCTAAGAGATTTTCGCTCTTTCAATCCAGGATGCTCAGCTCTAGCTGGCGACAAGTAGTCACAAATTTAATGTTTTTGAAGTCATTTTGTCATTTTATCCATTTAAAAATCCTAGGTGATTTCATTTAAGTAGATGGAATGGCAAAACCCATATGAATGTTTTTTTTTTTCACCATATGCCTTTTGCTTGAGGAGAGGTGGCACTAGAAATATCAGTAACTTTTAAGTCATGGATCTTTCCAGGATTATTGAATCTGCCTTTTCATAAACGGTGATTTTTTTCGCCGTGTAAGAATGATTTCCATTAACAATCTCCTTGGTGTGACCGAGGTAGATGGTGGGAAAGGATATAGTAAATGTATGTACCTGAAAGTCATCCAAACAAAATGCTCTTCTACCAATAATTAATAAAAAAAAAATCCATTGGGAATTTTCACTTTGAGTTTTCCTCATCAGAGCTTAAAACGTTTTATGATTATCACCATTTCCTTGGGAGGAGCTAATTTAACCCTTTTGTATTTCACATGTCTCTCTCTCTCTCTCTCTCTCTCTCTCTCTCTCTCTCTCTCTCTCTCTCTCTCTCTCTCAATAAATTATCAGTCTTAAAAGTATGAATAAAAAGTCAAAATGAGCCATTTGTTAAATCGACGGCGGACTCCTCATAGCGACAGGAGAGATGAAGTTCTGTCGCTATTGCAAGGAGCGGAGCCCTCGCTTCAATCAATCAAGTAATTTCGGCGCTGAAAAGGAAACGCAGCAAAGGCTGCTGTGTCCTGCTTCCTTGTGGCACTCGAGGCTGTGCGAGAAAAAGTCGTTTTCTCATTCCGGAGGAGAAGCTCTTCTTTCGAAGACCTCCCTCTGCTCCGGGGAGAGGGAAATAAATCAAAACGAAGGAGACGACGACGTCCACGACGAGAAAAGAAATGGAAGATGGAGGGAATGAAAGAGATGGTGGAAGTTAGGAACATTTTGGTTTTTTTCCTGCTTCTGTTTTATTGCCAACTTTATTTTCATGATCATTGTCGTTTAATTAAAAGCAATTTATAATTCCAAAGCCAACAAGTCTAAATATTCCTCAAGGAAGGAAATAGAAATTATTTAAAATTTAATTTCTTACCTCTCGTTATATATGTCCTATTTCTGTCATGTTTATTTTCACCTTCATTATTATTTTCATTTAAATGTTATTTGTAATTGAAATCAAACCAACAGATATTAATAATTCCTCATTGTGTATGTACTGGGTAATCAACTCATAAACTTCAGACATCTGTTTATATATATGTGTGTGTATGTGTAAAAATTTTTAAAATTTTTAGCTCTTTGAAAAACAAGTAGAAAATTTATAATTTAACCGACG
>NC_061096.1:64496288-64503788 GCF_015104395.2 Macrobrachium nipponense
TGGAATAAGTATTTGAAAGTTTTTTGGAGCAAAGAAAGTAGACGGTGATTATTAGGAAGAGCATTGCATGGTAAATGGAAGTAAGGAAAGTTGAATACTGAATGTAACGTGAAACATGAAGGTTTTTGTTATTTTTTCAGTACACTGGGAGCGATTAGGGATGCCATTGGAATGATAGATTAAATCAATTAAAATTAAACAAAACATTGATAGGAACTAGAGCTAGGATGCATGAATGGATGTATTGTTGAGCCAACTCTCCTTGAAGGAAAGTAGTATTTATGAGAAATGCAAATGTGAGAGAAAATTGGTGTAAGATGCTATGACGAATGTTTTGAGTGTGCTTGTATCAGGAAGAGGTGAACGAGTTAAGAAACCTTAACACATGCCAAATATGTCATCTAGATGTTAGCATACGTATAAATGTGGATGAGAGTTTTGCAGTAGTTTACAAATGTGGAGAAAGTGAATAGCGTAATTTTGAAAATGTATGAGATAGGAGAAGAGGAAACACTAGCTGAATGGAATAAAAGTTTCAGCAGAAATGAAAGAATGAAAAAAGTGAATGGTACATTGTATAGGCACTGTAGTCGAAGAGTTACTGGTAAAGTCTTCTCTGTCTTTATGCGCAGATAAAGAAGTTGAGAATGATTCTTTCACAGTGGGTTCACATTTGATTATTCTGAGCATGTCATAAACTTAGGGGTTTATAAGAGTGTTTTTAAGTGGAAATGTTTGGTGTAGTTTTGAATATCTGCTGTGACATTAGGCCTATAAATATAATCAATAGCCAAGAGCTATTCCAATCTCTCTCTCTCTCTCTCTCTCTCTCTCTCTCTCAAGATGACATCTTGAAAGCGTCCATATTTTATCCTGCTGTTCCTTGATGATGCAATGGAAGAACAATAGTTATTACGTTTAGCCCCTCTCTCTCTCTCTCTCTCTCTCTCTCTCTCTCTCTCTCTCGCCGCAATTACATTCATTTCCCCAAGTCACGCGCGTCTTTATTTTCCTTGACACGATGGGAATATTATGCAAATTTTATCTTTTCGGGAGAGGAAATTCTGAGGTGAAATGCCTTGGTCCAATGGGAGGGAAATCACCCGAATTTACCGAATCTAAAAAGTTTTTCTTCGGTATGAACTGTTGTAATAATGTTCTTCTCACCAAATACGTTGTGCTTCGATTCTTGTTTGAATTGAGATAGAATGTACTAGAAGAATCATTTTAAACGTAAAATAACCGCAATTCCTACCTTGCGTATTCTTTGACCTCGAGACTTATATATATATATATATATATTATATATATATATATATATATATATATATATATATATATACTATTGGTTGTTATTTCCACAATATTCTAGAAAACTAATATAAAATTTCGTAAGCCAACTGATTAATATCTTACAACTGAAATCAAAAATTTTATATCTGACATACGCAATATTCTTTTGTTTCGGAATAGTTTAAAAAAATAGTTGAGCTTTTTGAAGTCCCTCATTTATTCGTCTCTGGTAATTAGAGTCAGGAAAAATTAATTCAACACTAAGGGATTCGTTTTCAATTTTCTTCAGATCTCCCAAAAAAAGTAATAATAATAATTCTTTTCCTCATATTTCTGGATGATATAAAAGTTAATGCTGGACGAGCATAATATATCCTCCATATGATGAAGTATGTATTCTGAGAAAGTACGTTGCTCTGACCGTTATAAAATTATTAGAACTCTAAAAAGTTCCCGAGATATTGTGGATTGACTTTAGTGAAGAATAGATGCATAGACCACTTAAACAGTTTTGGAAGTCTTTTCCTGCTTTTGTTTTTCCATACTATCACATCATTTCATCGTTCTTGAGAAGAATCCGTAGCAGCCTTTGGGATTGAACCCAACTCTTATTTCATTTAATTATTATTTTATTTACCTTGGCTAGACTAGGCGCTGTTTTTTCCTTCTTTAAGAAAGGAGCGCAAGCATTTGTGATAAGTAGGCAAAATGTCTCTGCAAGGAGTCCTAATGAAAGATTTAGAAAAGGAAGAGTGAAAACAAATGCAATTACCAGCTGAGGTGCTTTGGAGTCCATCTAACCGACAGGAGAAATGCTGTAAGCACCACACATTTGGGGTTGAGGGGGGCGGAGGGAGAGACATAAGAAAAAAAAAATTCCTCCAGTGGATAAGGCAATAAGAGCCTATAGTAGCTGGATCTGAAAGTTCACATAAAAGCCCAATACCCAGGTATTTGAAAATCCAGCAACCAACTTCAATTATCTGACTGCTGTTAGACAAGTTCGATGCAACATTTATGTAGCCTTCGGAGAAAGGGACTGAAAGCAGCCAAGCAATATAAGAATGATGTACGATACTGCTCATGATAAACCCATGATTAACATGACGTTAGTGATATCAGCCGAGCAATTAAAATGTTGGGTCATTTCAACCCTAATTAAGATGTTTTGCCTGATCTGCAATTCGAGCGATAATCCATTCGGTGTATCCAGCGAGTCGCAAAGGTAAAAAAATAAAGGGTCCATTCCCAAACACTCATCAAGATTAGCATATAGATTGAGAACACGAGTTCCTTGGAATACGATGTCGAAAGTTTCCTTGCTTTCACCTGTGATGTTTAACTTGCGAGATGAGAGGATTAGGCTTTCTAGTGAAAGTTGGGTCTACTGCCCGGTCTAAAAAAAAAAAAAAAAAAAAATACGGCGCTGTAATCACCGTTTCTGGGACTGTTCGGTTCGGAGGAATTTTTCCTTTTCGGTTTAGTGCCGAGTTTTGGTATTGTTTCTCCTCTTGCCACCTTGTAGCTTATTCTGAAAATTTACTATACGCCCACACACATTATAAATATGTAACATAAAAAGGGGGAATTTGCTATGAGATATTTTAAATAATATAATATGATATGATATGTATGAGACATCATTGTATGTCACGTGCTTTGACTTTCCTCAGAAATTGGGAATCATCGTTTTTAGCTTCCCATGGAGACAGAGAACATCTCAGCTTAGAAAATGTTGATAGGTCTCTTGGGGTGACGTGATATTAAAATCCTTACCTAGGCAGGCCAACGCTTGTCTGTCGTTATGGGTGTTTGTCAAGGGTGCCTTTGGCGACTGGAGGGGAATAAATGGTTCTGGGCGTGACGATAGGTGTGAGTTTGTGTGTGCGTTGAGCCTCTTTCCTACATATTAAGGAAATGTAGACTTATCATGGCGAGACTCTTGCGGGGAGAGAAGGCAGAGCTGGAATGGCTCTGCCAACGTGTTTCTGTTTGGTGAAGTGAAACTGGCTGAAATGGGTGAGTGTATTTCATATCTGTTTTGGCCAAAGTGTGGCTAGATTGTATTTGGATATTTATTTCAGAGATAACCTGTTTATGTGATCTTTTGATTATGTTTCCTTGGGCTTTCAGAGTGTTCTGTCGTCCTAAACATGGCATTTCTCAGTGAGAAGGAAAACCTATTCTGGAAGAGAGGAATTATTTTCTGGAGAAGAGTGGGATTATTCATTGGAGAAATGGTGTTGACTAATTACTGCGTAGACTGCTAGATTACCGAGGGTTATCCGAGTTATTTGGACTTTGAGTTAACATTCCATTTAATCATTCTGTTAAGTATCTGAGTTATTCAGTTAATACATTGCTTTTAAATAAATGCATATTTTTGTAATTCACGACTGTTTTGATGACCTAGATGATGGAGAGAGAGAGAGAGCTGTTGCCAGTAGAGAGAGAGAGAGAGAGAGAGAGAGAGAGAGAGAGAGTATTGCCAATTGCCAGTTGTCTGCCGCTCTGGCCTATCGCTACCAAAATGAATAACAAGATAATTGTCGTCCCATTATTAAATATATAAATGTATGTATACGTTATATGTTTTATATTATATAGACATATACGTGCATGCATACATACATAAATACATATACCCTCCTGCTTTCAGAAAGTATTTAGATGAGATGGTGCGTCTGAGTGTGCGTGTGTGTACGTACGTGTGCATACCGTTGCGCCATTCCTGTATGTGTGTGTGTGTGTATGTACATGCGCATACCGTTGCGCCATTCCGTGCAAGGCTGATGCAGTCTTCACCTCGGATCACGTCGCAGATGTGAAGAGACCTCTACAATGACATTCTGTCAATTCAACAATGAGAGAATTTGACATCTGCCCTGTTATAATGCTGTAATAGATCACTGAGTAAGAGAATCCTCCAGTATCGACCTTCTCTCAATACTGGCCGACTTTATACGAAAAAAACTTGAAGTATAGACCTTTATTTACACCGAAACTGGACGTTGCCTCACTTGTGCTATGTTACTTCGGAAAGAGATAAGGCTCTACCATTCTCCCTACTATTCCCCGGGCTCTATTCTCCCCTCATTTATCAGCATTCAACACGGAGAGATGAATGATGAAAAGCTGCTATGACGGTTTCGCAGTGATTAAAACATATGAATGGAGACTCCCGAATGTGGCTCGTCATTCAAGGGCGCTCGGATGACCCTTCCTTTGTCAACCACCGGCAAAAAAAAAGTACTACATTAGTCTGAGTGTAGGAATATATGTAGCAGAAATATGTTTGCGATTTAGCTATGCTATATTAATGGCAAATGAACCGCTGAACGTTTTTATTTATGACCTTAAGTCTTCCATTTGTTTTACAGTAGAAGGGCACTATATATATTCTGTCTCGTTTAGATATTTACTCTGATACTAACACTGGATACATTTTACACTTGCACACAAATTTATACATACTCGAACAGTATCCCTAACCAGTAAAAAAGTATTTAATGAGTACTTGTGGAAGAGTAATAGAGATCTTTATACTCAAGTAAATAACACTAATACTCATTTCGTATGATTTTCATGCGTTCGGAGAATGTAATCTGATGGCACTCGTAAGCATTTTATATTCAAAGATAAGAAAAAGAGATCACATTGCTTCCACCCACAACAGGACATTGGGAATTACCAATACCCATTTTCTTATCGGAAGGAAACGATATTACGGTCCTAAAGAGACCAGTGAAATAATATAGTTGATCAATCACTCGCAGTGGTCTAATCCTGCCGTATCCTTTCGCCGGATTCTGACTGCACAATCAGCAGGTGGAATGACCAGACCTTCCTTTAGACACAGAGCCTTTACGGCTCCGTTACGGAGCATTACAAGCGGGACTCACCCTATTAACACGAACAGTTTCTGAGCGGACCTTAGTTAAATGGCTTTGCGGAGAGATATCGCAGACAGCCCGGTTGATGTTATCGCCCTAAGGATTATCCACGGGGATATCGCCGAAGTGCTTTCCTCCTACGAATGCAATGAGGAGACCCTTGCCAATCGCTGCTGTGCTCTCTCTCTCTCTCTCTCTTCTACTCTCATCTCTCTCGCTCTCGGCTCTCTCATTCACCTCGTGGAGTTTCAGGAGGGTTTCTGCTTTATGGGCCAAAGAATAGACTGATTAGGAAACTTTGTATTGAACTCATTGCATCTTCTATTATCCAAACAGTAAACTGTGTACCTAGTGGTCAAGCTAAGTGTGGTGGAATTGGAGGCGGAGGCATGTGTGGCTGGTAAAGGGAATACATAGGAGAGATAGTAATCTCTTTACCTAGGCGAAAACGTACCATTTTCTCACAGCTAAAAACTGGAAGGCTTCGGCGAGGTAATCCTGAATCTCAGCGGGAGACGAACTGTTTTATCTGATGTTCATCTCTCTCTCTCTCTCTCTCTCTCTCTCTCTCTCTCTCTTCTCAAATGAAAACCTGAAAATCAGACCAATTAAATTTTAAGTCGCCGTGAATACAGTACTAGTTCTTCAGTGGGAGTAATGATATATATTCTTAAGTTATAAAAACAGTCAAGGATGACTAGATATAATACCAAGAGCCCATTTGAGCATAAGCTTCATCAGCTTGCAAACTCTAATGTTACCTCCGACACTGACGTACCAAGAATACCAGTAAACTCAGATGATGGAAACAGAATGTCCAAATAGAGAAAACGCGTTATTGAAATATCTAAGACCGAATAGGATAAAAAGACAGATTACTTAAATGAAAAGAATGAGTATGTTCATGGGTTTTAATGGGAATAAGAAAAGGATTTATTTTTGTTAATAGTCAGATCGATATTCAGACTGAACTGATTAGTACATGAAGTAATTTATGAATAAATCTGATTACCAATGAGACATTTCTGAAAAGAATTCATAGAAAATAAGCTACACTGTCATTGGCAATCTAAATTCATTTGCTTATTATTGAAGCAGGTTACCACTACAACTGCTACTGCTCCTATTATAATGATAATAATAGTAATAATCCCTCACAGCCCTTTTCTTTTTTAACAAAAGGAGGATAAAGACATCCTGTCTCTTACAATTAGGTAGTGAAGCAATACGTGACTTCTATTCTCTCTCTCTCTCTCTCTCTCTCTCTCTCTCTCTCTCTCTCTCTCGTCCTTGAAGAACCCAGTAATCAGGTATTACGTGACCAGTTTTCTTCTGGTAATGTCATTTCGCCTAAGACTCATATGAAATTACCTTTATTGCCATCATTGCCTGATTCTCCTAAGGCGTTTTGTATTGTAGATTCTTAATGATTATGAGTATTTCTTTGCGTTTACGAGAGAGAGAGAGAGAGAGAGAGAGAGAGAGAGAGAGAGAGAGAGAGAGAGAGAGAGAGAGATCACATATTTCACAAACGCTATTTTGTTGATGCTGATGCATACTTCTCAAGTATCAGCTATCTTTCTTCGATAGTTATTTAGGACAATATTTGGAACATTCTACATTGTCAGGACACCATTTGGAAAATTTCTACATTGTTAGGGCAATATTTGGAATTTTTTTGCATTGTTAAGACAATATTTGGAAAATATCTATGCATTGTTAGGGCAGTATTTGAAAGATTTCTGCATAGGATAGAAGTAATAATTAGATCGTCATATAATACTATGCCCAACAAGCCCCTTAATTAAATATTATTGAAAAAAAAACCACTTGAGTCCTTCATTGTTATTCCTACTGGAAAACCATTTCAAAAACTATTTAGCGATAACGTTTGGTGTTTGGTGCAGTTAAAGATTACATGACACGTGTGCCCCTTTGACAGGGAATATACATATTCTTTTGAGTGAGGGTTGTGGAAAACATTGCAGTTCCATTTTATATCGAAAAAACTTGGTTCTTAAAATGTGTATGATATAAAAATGGTGTGATTAATTCATGAAATATCGTTATCCTTTTCGTTAAAACCCAATCTCTTTTTCTTTTTTTTACATATAGGTATTGAATGATTTCCGGAAAAAGTAATTGTGCATTGTACATTTCAAAATATTGGAAATACTAAAAAAAATATATATATTATATTTTATTGTTTTATGAAGTATGAGGTGGGATATCCTGCAGAAACTATTTGCGATTGGTTCAAACATTTTCTTTTGTAGAAAACGTAATGTGTGTCACTTACGTTTTCTTTCACGCA
>NC_061096.1:64508788-64511288 GCF_015104395.2 Macrobrachium nipponense
GCAGAGGAGGATGGATGGATGGTGGACGGGGAACCTTATCTCTGTGACAGGGCGCTGGATGTGTTTTGGCCGCGGAAGGATAATATACAGCCGACGTCGCATCCGGAATTAATGCAGATTTCCTCCAGGTACTGTTTATGCAAAGCCAGTCCGCAATCAAGAGGGCTTTCGGAATATCGTATGAGGAGGATGGTTGTAAAAGCTAGGTTTTTAAAATATCTTTCCTAAGGAGAATAATAGGCGGTATTTTGGCAGTGTCTTCTCTTCGTGCCAAAGGTCGAAATTCGGTCGAGACGTTAAGGGTTGTTGTGTCTATGTATACGCACAACTAAGACCTACCTATAATATTAATGAACAAATAAATACAAGAACAGAAAGACTTCATTCCTTACGGTGCCAATTTTTTTCTGATGGTGTTACGAATAATTTTTCATATGCAGTTGTTGTAATAAGGGAAGTGTGTGTTAGTTTCCGACTTATGCTATTACCATTTCAAGATTAATTCCTCTTAGACTAATCGCATTTAAGATTAAGCCGAATTTCCTATCTGTTTTGCAGTTTTGAAGGTTAAATAAAAAAATGTCAAAGGCAGCTACGGATGTAAACAAAATACTAGATATAGATATGAGTCTACATTAGCAGTTACTGCACTTATGTCCATATTCATAACTATGACAACAAAAATCGAAAATAAGAGATAGTGTATCTTTGTAATCCATAAGAATATAATATGACTCACTTAGGTAAAATACTTTTTTACTACATTTTTTAAGTTTGCACTTAAAATATAGGATAAACTATATTTAGAAGAATTTTATCTGATTTTAATGTGGTATTAACAATTGTTCATCACGTAGATGTTTTAGTGAAACTAGCCTATAATAGATTCGCAATTGAGAGAATATTTGCTTTTTGGAAACTTTGTAAAGAATTCACTTTTTCAAAAAGAGTGTATGTGATGAACTATGATCGAAACTAGGATATATTAAAGTCTAGGTTGAGAGAAAGTTCACTTTCTACTAAATTAAAAAAAAAAAAAAACTTCACTTTAAAAAGAATTTAAGAGGAGATAAACTCTGCCAAAAAAATAATATATATATATATATATATATATATATATATATATAGTATATATATATATATATATATATATATATATATAATATCTATATATATATATATATATATATATATATATATATATACCTATATACAGGAAGCAGGAGCAGGAACAAACATGGCGAAGTATTTTTACACTTTATTCCGACGCGTTTCGCATTCGGCAGAATGCATCTTCAGGGTCTGTATAATAAATAATGACTAATATAAATTAAATTGATTTGAAAATTGTCTAAAAATTATTTACAAACTAGTTAAAATGAAAAACGAAACTTCACACATAGATAAAAATACACTAACAATTGATAAAACAACACGAGAAGTTAAAAGCACATACGTTAGTTAAAAGTTCAGATGGAAAGTTAAAACAAAAAACCAAATAAATAAATTAGTAAAATACAAAGTTAAAAAATATTTGAGGAGCACTGGGGGTCGACCTACCATGGTAAGAGATAAATAAAAACTAAAAGAATGTACACAGAAACATAGGCTTAAGAGAGAAACAAGGGGGTGGAGGTGGTCTGGTTGTTCAACTGCGGAACAAGTTGTTTAATAAAAAGGCTCTCCAGGATCAACAGTTCATTTGGGCTGGAGGTTTGACCAACAACAACAAAATCTTCATATTTAATATTAACTTTACATTTTTTGCTATGTTCACGTATACTGGACTGTTCGGGATTTGATAATGAACATCCAGTACGAAAACTAACTCCCTTGTGGCAGTCTATGCGAACCCTCATCATCCTCTGAGAAGAACCCACGTAAGTTCCCAGACTACATCTGGCACGTATTTCATAAAGAAATTGCCTTTCTTTTAGCATATTTTAAGGATAACTGCTTTCCCACCAAGCTCGTCAACAGAATTATTTACAAGGTCCTTAATAAAGAGTTTTGCACCAACACCAATGAAATTAATGTTCCAAAGCTTCCTTTTTATGCCCGATTCCCATATTTACATGATGATTCCTTTAGGGCCGAATTTACAAAAATCGTACAAAAATACTTTGGCGCATTAAAGGTAAAACTCATTCCGGTCAATCCACTAACAATTGGATCCATATTTAAATTTAAAGATCGTTTATGCCCCCTCATGTCCTCTGGTATAGTGTACAAATATTCTTGTCCCAGATGTAGTCTGGGAACTTACGTGGGTTCTTCTCAGAGGATGATGAGGGTTCGCATAGACTGCCACAAGGGAGTTAGTTTTCGTACTGGATGTTCATTATCAAATCCCGAACAGTCCAGTATACGTGAACATAGCAAAAAATGTAAGTTAATATTAAAATATGAAGATTTTGTGTTGTTGGTCAAACCTCCAGCCCAAATGAACTGTTGATCCTGGAGAGCCTTTTTATTAAACAACTTGTCCGCAGTTGAACAA
>NC_061096.1:64516288-64556288 GCF_015104395.2 Macrobrachium nipponense
GTGTGTGTGTGTGTGTGTGTGTGTGTGTGTGTGTGTGTGTGTACACCAAGGAGGACATAATCCATAAAGTCCCTTTCTTTCGTCAACCTAATTTCCGTGCTATTTCACACCCTGAGAAACCCAGAGCGACCTAATTAATGGTTATAATAGATAACCTCTTGACTTTTGATCAACAAGAGTACTGAAGACGCCCTAGAACAAAACTAGAATAAAAAAAAAAATGTGACTAATACGTTTGAACAGAATGCGCCGGGTTGAACCTGCTATTGGCATTTGTTCCCTGCCTCCACAAATGCCATTTACTTCGAGACTGAACACTTCACCCACCCGCAAAGAGGAGTTTGTTAAATTAATTGCTTTGTCACAGCCTAGTCCTTGAGGTTGCTTCTGATAATCAGCTAGATTTATTGTCTTAGGAGCAAAGGGACCATCGCGTACACAATAACAATAAGATGGTTGATAAACCTGCCGTAGAACTTGTGTATCTTTTTTATATAATCATATGTGGTTTTATTCTGTATCTCCTTTTTAGTTACCATGCTCTTTTATCAATATTGTGTTTGTGATGACATTCGTCTACACACACACACACACACACACGTATATATATATATATATTATATATATATATATATATATATATATATATATATATGTATATACATATTTTACTTGCATACGTATATATAGTATACATACAGTACATATTTAATATACATAAATATATATATATATATATATATATATATATATATATATATATATATATATATACATATACTTGCATACGTATACGTATACATACATAAATATTTACATATAATATATATATCTATTATTATATATATATTATATATATATATATATATATATACACTTAAAAATCACAGTAGATACACGTGTATCCTCGGAAACGGCCAGAGGCCTGAACTACTCCAGCAAATTATTAAAAAACGAAAGGAAAAAAAAAAATACATGGATCTGGAACGGAGGGAGACACTCCACAAACAAATGGTCGGCCCGGTAATATGGACCAAGGCACATAAAGTCCTTTGAGTAAAGGGATTATCCGCCTACGCTCTGTTGGGCGACTGTTCTTTTCAAGAGGAGGTCTCAAGACCACGGGAGATAACATACACACACACACACACACACACGCGCATGCATATATATATATATATATATATATATATATATATATATATATATATATATATATATATATATAATGATAATGAAGTTTCTTTTTTAATTCTCGTGAATTAAAGAAGTAACTTCATTATCATTAATAAGATTTCATGATTTTTAGAGTCTGTGTTTGTGTGTGTGTGTGTGTGTGTGCGCACTCGATTACATGCTTGCAGCATCTTAACCCCACACCCCAAATCACTGACAGCATATTTCGAGAAACACTTCCACATTCACATCGCAAAAGAGTCTGATTCCGACATGAGGCTCAGGCAGCGGCCGGTCAGTTGTGCATGACCTGAAATACGATGAAGACTGAGATTCTCTCGTTCTCGGAAGTGTTCGTTAGAGATAAGAAAGTTTTTCGTCTTTCTGGGTCGTTTGTATGTATTACTTTCGGTTAGACTTCAAGCGTAACAAGTACAGGTTATGTGTTCTACTACTGTTTTCCATGACTTTCCAGCTTCCAGAACTGAAAATAGTCATATTACTTATAATATTTGATAGTCCCATTCGTATCAAGATCATTTTTTATTTTATGAATGCCGGCTTGGGCTACAAAAAGACATGATGTTACAATTCCTTGTTGGTCTTTAGACCTAAAAAAGTTAACTTCAAGAAATCCCGAAATAAAATGATAATTTCCCTTATATTATTACCGCCTGGGCTACAAAAAGACATGAGGTTGCAATTCTTTGTTGGCTTTTGGACTTGAAAAGTAAACTTCAAGAAATCCCTAAACAAAATAATCTCTATATTTTCCTTATATTATCGCCGGCCTGGGCTACAAAAAGACACGATGATGCCCTCTCCTTTGGCCTCTGCAAAAAAGTAAACTTCAAGAAATCCCTAAATGAAATAATCCCTTTATTTTCCTTACATTATCGCCGGCCTGGGCTGCAAAAAGACACGATGATGCCCTCTCCTTTGGCCTCTGCAAAAAAGTAAACTTCAAGAAATCCCTAAATAAAATCATCCCTTTATTTTCCTTACATTATCGCCGGCCTAGGCTACAAAAAGACACGATGATGCCCTCTCCTTTGGCCTCTGCAAAAAAGTAAACTTCAAGAAATCCCTAAATAACCTAAATAAAATAATCCCTTTATTTTCCTTACATTATCGCCGGCCTGGGCTACAAAAAGACACGATGATGCCCTCTCCTTTGGCCTCTGCAAAAAAGTAAACTTCAAGAAATCCCTAAATAACCTAAATAAAATAATCCCTTTATTTTCCTTACATTATCGCCGGCCTGGGCTGCAAAAAGACGCGATGATACCCTTTCCTTCGGCCTCTGCACTTAAAAACATCAAGAAATCCCGAAGTAAAATGATATCGTCCCATACCCCTAAGCATCCCACGAAGTAGGTCAAAGAGATAAGGCCTCCGGAGTCTCACTTATCACCGAGAAGTCATATGAGATGAATGAGGGAAAAGTGGAGCTGTGGCCGTGAAATGAGCAATCAGGATCTCCGGAGAAAGTAAGGGGGATGAGAATAGGATAACAGACCTTACGGGTTTCCCACTTGGGTCGTAGCTCGTTCTTGAAGCGAATATTTGGAAAATGAAGAGGTTAAACTTTTGATATTGTTTTAAGAGATGATATGTAATGGGACTCGTCTCGGTACTTTGTAGCATATGTTTTTTTTTTTTTTGTGCGTGCGTGCGTGTGTGTGTGTGTGTATGTGTGTAAGAGTATCTCTCTCCGTCTCCCTCTCTCTCCCTGAGAGCAGAAATAGACAGTTAATGGCTTGATGGAACTATTATTATTATTATTATTATTATTATTATTATTATTATTATTATTATTCTATTCGACTGGGTGGTTTTTATAGTGTGTGGTTCCGGGTTGCATCCTGCCTCCTTAGGAGTCCATCACTTTTCTCCACATGTGCGCTGTTTCTAGTACTGCACTACTCTGCTTGAGTCCTGGAGCTACTTGTGCATCTAGTTTTACCACTCCTTTTCAGGGATCTTGGGATGTTGCCTAGTGTTCCTATGATTATGGGTACAATTTCCACGGGCATATCCCATATCCTTCTTCTAATTATTATTATTATTATTATTATTATTATTATTATTATTATTATTATTATTATTATTATTATTATTATTATTATTATTATTATTATTACTGGGTAGCAATCTCAATTACGAGGGCACAAGTAATGTTCTTTAAGGTCCTAAATAATATCCTAATGGAAGCAGTAGTAAAATTTTATAAAACTATGTAAAACCTTTCGATTCATCTTCAGTCGACTGAAGATGAACAAGAGAGTTTTATAAGATTTTACTTCTGCTTCCATCAGTATATTATTGTGGACCTTAAAGAACATTATTATTGTTATTATTATTATTATTATTTTAGAACGCCTTGTAATCCATTAGACCTCTGATATTCCACTGCTCGAAGCTTCCCGTCTCATAGTTCTCATCTAAGTAGGTCTTAGGCCTTCCTAGTCTTTCATGCTCTCACGAGCCCAGTTGACATTATATACACATGCCTCGTCCCAAGGGTGGTACAAAAGTATGTCCAGACCTCCTTCTACCTCTCCTTATTTTCTCGTCTAAATATGGAACGCCCCTAGATCCCTTACGGTATAATTCGCCAGTGTATCCTGACTTCTGACTCTTCATACTCTTCTTAAGGGTTTATTTTTCAAATTCACAAAATGTTTTAGATATTGTTCCTTTTACCAATAAAAATCATTCTGGACGGACGTGTAATATTAGCCTCGTATATGATTTCAGTCTGTTTGAATTCCAAGGCTTATTCACCCTGCCCATTATTTAATTTATTTGTCTTTTTTTTTTATTCCTTCGCAAAATTCCAACTCATTAGAACCTGCGCTGGATATTATCTTTCCTTAATATTTGGAAGACACCTCCCCCTTAATCCTCTTTCAAGTGTTATTACATCCGTTGTACATACTCTGTCATTATCATTTACATACTCTGTCATTATCATTTCTGTTTGGCTTTCATATATCTTGAGTATCTTCTCTCAAAAATTCTGATATTCCTTTAAACTACTATATTATGATTAAACGTTCCGTGAATATGATTAGATTAATGATAATAAACATGAAATTTCACACTTGTTAAACAAGATGATTTCACGAGTAAACAGGATGATGCCACAAATTTCATGAAACTGCAAAGCAAAACCAAAATATTTTCGGTCACTGGTTTCCTTTCGTGTACAAATTTACGAACCCGCTTCATTTATAAATAAGCCTGAATAAACTGGAGCCAGGAAATCCCCGCCAACATAAATTCTCTGTATACCTGTTCAACAGACTCTCTCGTATTCATAATACCTCGCAAAGCTCTGTCAAAGAGATAAGACTTCATCAACCGCACTCCCACAATGGCTGTATCAGCGTGAAACCGAGAGAGATGAAAAGCCGAAATGCGCCACTATGACCTTTGAAATGTCAAATTAAAACATCCAGACACAAAATGATGTCAGGAAGGAATTGAGACGCTATTTTCACATTTCCTGAAGCCAGCTGGAAATGCGTTCGTTCTTGGAGCTTCTTTTCTTCGTTAATTCCAGGAGCTTAATCATTTTTACTACTGTGCCTGTGATTAAAAATGGGTATAACGTTGCAAGTTTTGCAATTATATCGTTTCATAGTTTTTGAAGTATATAATGTATATTTGCGTATTACTATGACAAGTTTGTTGTAGCCTCAATGCTAGCTTTTGATATATTATGTACACGCACACACACACACATATATACATATATATATATAATATATATATATATATATATATATATATATATATATATATATATATATATATATATATATAATATATATATATATATTGTTTTTGGGAAAAGGATTTTTTTTTGTCACGCACCCTAATTGCCTTTCAAATATTTAACTCTCTTTACCTCGGAACTAATACTCTCATATATTTTTTCCCTTAGTTGAATCTCTCTCTCTCTCTCTCTCTCTCTCTCTCTCTCTCTCTCTCTCTCTCTCTCTCTCATTTTCACTCGGCCGATTTGAGCCAGAGTGCTGCAGTATTACAAGCCTTCACATCTGAATAGAATCTTTCAGATTCAATAAGTTGGGTGGTTTCCATGCCGCAGGACAAAAACATCGTCGTCGCCTCAGATTTCCTGCTTCTGAAGCGGAGGAATTTGCATGATAATCTCGAGTGGGATGAAGAGAAAATACGTTTTGAGGGTTAGGGAAACGAATATAATTGTGCAGAGAGAGAGAGAGAGAGAGAGAGAGAGAGAAGAGAGAGAGAGATCGACTTAATATCGTTGGTTCAAAATGTGTGTGTGAGAGAGAGAGAGAGAGAGAGAGAGAGAGAGAGAGAGAGGTAGGATCGACTTAATATCCAAAACACGGGTCTCAGGTGACTCATTACTTTACATGTAGAGAGTATTCTACTACTACTACTACTACTACTACTACTACTCAAAATTAATAGCAGTTATTTGGAAAATGGAGAAAACCTAAATAAAAGCAAATTGCACAAAAGGAAGGACACATTAACCAACACTTATGTTCAAAAGATAAGATTAAGCGAAACCAAAATGGGAGAAAAAAAACAAAAAATTTACGATGCCTTTTAAATGGTAATATTAAAATTGCTAAATATGCAAAACAATGTAATTTCATAACACTAAGACGATGTTGCATGACTCCTTTTAAGTTTGTGATCATCGATACCAAGTTTTTTTTATTATTGAATAACATATAGCCGCAGATTTTACTCGTACTTTCAATTTTGAAGACTATTTCGCAATTACGAGTATATATCTATAATGGCGGAAAGCATCTCAAAAGTAGTTATTTAGTAAATGATTTTCTCCAATTAGAACCTGTC
Organism: Macrobrachium nipponense; assembly: GCF_015104395.2. Lineage (NCBI taxonomy): Eukaryota > Metazoa > Arthropoda > Malacostraca > Decapoda > Palaemonidae > Macrobrachium > Macrobrachium nipponense. The sequence continues at coordinate 64,522,331 of NC_061096.1, forward strand.
TCTTGCAGAACGAATTAGCACCTATTAACAATCAGTCCTCATGTTGACTATCTTTCTCTTCGAATTCCCTGCTGGAAACCGGAACTAACTCTTCTTTGGCAAAGCATTTTGCGAAGGAGCCGAAAGAAAATGATAATTTGATCATTTTCCGAGAGAATAATCAGTCCTGCGTAATTTTCATTCAAGTCTCTTTGCCATTAAGAATTTCAATTGAATATCTAATTAAGCTTCGTCTCGTGATAACATTCCGGCAGGTTCTCTAATTTCCCTTGTGTAAACCATCTTTATTAGTTTTTTCTTTCTTTTTCTTCGAGGTATTTTCTCTCTCTCTCTCTCTCTCTCTCTCTCTCTCTCTCTCTCGCCCGCGAAGACATTATCGTGATGACTTCTCAAAGGAGTCTGGATGATTCTAAGGGAGTTTCCTAATCTAATATTTTTGTCTTAAGTTTATTGTTTGAATGCACGTTAAATTGCGTTGCATAACCCTATTTTAATTGTGAAATCCTTGAGAGGGTCAAAGATTAGTAGAATTGTAACGAATTTCATCAAATAATATCATGTCAAGTCATATGATTTTAGATTGGAACCTTACATAATGGGTTGCAAGAAATTCGTTGTTCGTCTTCAGTTATAATACCTTTCAAATTCTCAGTAGCCTAGATTCTTCAAGTTAAGCACTTAAAGAATCTGTTGAATTTCTTCACAACAAATATTAGTATGCATTAGTGGCGAATATATCCGGAGAAGGATGTTTAACATCGACCATATCAGTTATCTTGTTCAAATATTATTTAGCTTTCGAGAAAAAAAAAAGTATATTTAGTTTTCTTTTAAAAAAATCGAGGGAAATCAAACTCTAAAAGCAATTCTAAAGTAAATTAATGGATAAACCTGAGCGAATCTTCAAATGAGTTTTGGTAAGCCATGCATTCATATTTGCAGTTGTGTTTACGCACACTCCTGGATCCTACGAACGTGTTGTAACTGATGCGGAAACCGTGAAGTTCCTGGCATTACATCGTATTTCCCTTCCAGTACAGCAAGCCGCTGCTAGGAAGACGCCATCGCTCTTTGCAGGGTAATATGATGGCAATTACGTTAATAGACGAATGATATTATCCGTGTTACGAATATTAGACGCGGAAGGCAGTTAGGGTTCGTGACAAAAAACAAACCTTTTCCCATTTTAGGATATTGGGAATAATCGGCAATGTCAAAACAATATATATGTATATTATATATATATATATATTGACATTGCCGAATATATATATATATATCTATATATTATATATATATCTATATATATAATATAGTATTATATCCTAAATTTAATATATATATATTATTATATTATATATATATATATATATAATATATATGACATTGCCGAATATATATATATATATATATATATATATATATATATATATATATATAATAATATAAATATATATATTATATATATATATATATCTATTATAATATATATATATATATATATATCCTATATATATTATATATATATATAATTTGACAATTTGCCGAATATATATATCTATATATCTATATATATATATTATATTAGTATATGTATATATATATATATATATTTATATGAATACTTAAATGGCACATCGAACCGTGATCCCATTTATATATCAATTCAAGCTACAAATGTCCTTTACTATCTAAATTCCACTTTACCTCCCAAATCCCATGATATCTTTTCATATATGTACCGAAGGGGAATTTTTTTTAATTCCTTTGATAATAATTTCGTCCCCCCCATGGGGGATCGAACCACCCGTCCAAGTGGACGGGGACGAAAATCAGGACAGTCAGTGACGCTACCCAATCCAAATCCAAGTGGGATATCAGGAACAGTCAGTGACGCTAATCCAAATCAGCCACTGATTGGATAGCGTCACTGACTGTCCTGATTTCGTCCCCGTCACTTGGACGGTGGTTCGATCCCATGGGGGGACGAAATTATTATCAATTAAAAAAAATTCCCCTTCGGTACATATATGAAAATATATCATTTGGGAGATAAAGTGAATTTAGATATTAAAAAGGACATTTGGTAGCTTGAATTTGATATATATATATATATATATATATATATATATATATATATATATATATATATATACAAAAATATATACATATATATATATATATATATATATATATATATATATATATATATATATATATATATATATATAAAAAATCAGAGGAAGACGGACGAAAACCACACATCACTAGGGTTTTTTTTTGCCGACGTTTCGTAATTATTTACAGAATTACATCTTTTGGGTTTTTTAGTGTCATCGGTCATACTTCCAAGCCTGAAGAGTTAACAATCCTTTGTTTGTAAAAAACAACTTGTACCATCGTTAAACACTCATACATCTGCAAGTCAATTGTATTTAGCCTAAGTTCGTACTGTGGTGGTTTCCTCCATTTAGTTCCTTGCTGTCTCACCTCTAGGTTGGTTGTGTTTTTATTTTTTTTATTATTCTATTTCATTTTTACTCTGTTAATATTCTAAATGAATTCGTAGACTATACTTTTAACTGTTTTTTATGTTTTAAACTGTTCTTATGTGCAGCCCAGAAGATGTAATTCTGTAAATAATTACGAAACGTCGGCAAAATAATAAAAAAAGACAACCTAGTGATATGTGGTTTTCGTCCGTCTTCCTCCTGATTATCTTACTTGAGTGGTTCCCCGTGCCCTGTATCACATAATATCTATATATATATATATATATATATATATATATATATATATATATATATATATATATATAATCCACACATCAAAGGGTACTATAGTAGGCAGGAGAAGGGCGCAGGACATATACACATCCATTTGATACATTTATTGTCAACGCGTTTCTTGACCCATGGTGTCACATCATCAGGACATCTATATAAAAGGAATCCGAGCACATAATTAAAAGAAACATATATAAAGCATAAGAAAACTTAAAATGGAAACTAAGTGAACTTAAATACTGAATCACTTAAATACATTTACACATTAAAAACCAAGCTTAAAATGATCCTAAAAAACTAAACTTAATAAAAGAAAAATAAAGGTAAAAACGAACTTAAAATGGAGAGCAAGGCGCACCTCTCAAAATGACAGAGACAAACGCACTAAAAGAATACACAAGAATGAAAAAGAAGGCGGACAAATATATATATATAAAAAAAAAAAAACAAGCTAGTTATGCATGAACAGGGGGAACAGCCGATGATTGGCAATTTAACGAAGGTAACAATTCTCTTTATTAGCAGACTTTCCAGAGAAGCAGTTCTCCAGGTTCCTTGACTTGGCCAATTATTTTAAAGTTGTCATATTTGATCGATGTCTTGCAACTTCTAGCGTGCGATCTTATATTGGAAAGTTCGGATTACAATCTGCAGCCCGTACGATAACTCACGCCCATGTGAGAATCGGCCCTGACCTTGAGGAGACGCCGAGTCGAACAACGTAATTCCCGGAACTACATCCGGGGCACTTGTACTCGTATACGACGCCCGACGTCATCAAAGGACAGAGCCGATCCTTGAAGGGAAACAAAGAGCCAATAGTTTTAGGTTTTTTGGAATTAATTTTATATTTAGACACCAATATGATTTTCAATAATTTTAGCACACTGCTGGCAAAGTTCTGATTGGTGGGTAAAAAACAAAAGCTTGCGTATATAGTAGTTTAGGTACGTACATTTAGGTGTTAAGGGTGCAAGTTTTTTATCAGAACTTTCTTAATAACCTTAAGTACTAGATGGGCAGGGAAACAGTTGTTACGGAAGTAGTGCTTAAGGAAGAGAATTTCAGAATGAAAAGAGAGCCAATTAGAAGTTAGAGATAGAGCCCGATGTACCAAGGTATGCACAGAATTAATTTTAAAATTAATAAAACAAAAACTATAAAAATTGGAGCCGAGTCCGGTGAATGTACTTTTCCTAAAAATGGTCGTGTTTAAATGATCATTGTCCTTAGTAACTAAAAACATCAAGGAAAGCCGCACTTACCGTCTTGTTCTTTTTCAATAGTAAAATTAATATTATTATGGAAGTTGTTGGCTAGGTTAGGAATCTGTCAGCATCATATTCATTTTTCAATAGAACGATGTGTCGTCTATATACCTGGCGTAAAATAAGGGGGACAGAAGGCAAGGGCAACTCCTCCATCACTTGCTCCTCCAGGGAAACACATGAAATGTTGGCAAAGGTGGGGCCGAGGGGAGACCCCATCGCCATCCCATCGATCTGTTTAAAAAGCTGGTTTACTAAAAACAAAGGCCGTGTCCAACACGGCTAATTCTAAAAGTGTTTTTAAAAGATTCATAATTAAAATTACAATATATAAAGTCAGGTGTAGGGAACAATTTGGTTAAAATAAGATCAATGGTCTCCCTCACAGGAACGTTGGTAAAGAGGGATTCTACATCTAAACTGACCATATCAAATCTGAGTCTTGTGAGAGGATCTTAGTTTTAAAATCTTCGGAGTTTCTTAGGGTATATTCATTCCGGGTCAACGGCTCCAATAAAGGTACCAGAAACTTAGCAAGCTTGTTAGTTGGGCGTATTGTAGGAGGCTAGGATAGGGCGGAGGGGAACCCCTTGTTTGTGGATCTTAGGCAGGCCGTACAGGATACCAAAGGAGGACCCGCTGGAAAAAAGATCATCATAAGTTTTCTCATTTATTATTCCTTCAGTTTTGAGAGACCGTAAAAATCTATTGATCCTGTCTTCTATCCGGTAAATTTCTTGATAGTTGGGTTGTCCAATTTTAGTGAATTTGGTGGGATCATCGAGTATCGTGTTCATTTTATTTAAATAGTCAGTTTTATCTAAAATAACTACCCCTCTTCCCTTGTCAGGTCTAACAACTATGATGTCTTCAACGTTTGATATATTCTTGAGTAGTTCGTAATCCTCCTTCCTGAAAAAGGGAGCCCAGTTAGTTTTTAATTTGGCAAACGTATTTATAGTTTTTGTTTATTAATTTTAAAATTAATTCTGTGCATACCTTGGTACATCGGGCTCTATCTCTAACTTCTAATTGGCTCTCTTTTCATTCTGAAATTCTCTTCCTTAAGCACTACTTCCGTAACAACTGTTTCCCTGCCCATCTAGTACTTAAGGTTATTAAGAAAGTTCTTGATAAAAAACTTGCACCCTTAACACCTAAATGTAACGTACCTAAACTTACTATATACGCAAGCTTTTGTTTTTTACCCCCACCAATCAGAACTTTGCCAAGCAGTGTGCTAAAATTATTGAAAATCATATTGGTGCTCTAAATATAAAATTAATTCCAAAAAATCCTAAAACTATTGGCTCTTTGTTTCCCTTCAAGGATCGGCTCTGTCCTTTGATGACGTCGGGCGTCGTATACGAGTACAAGTGCCCCGGATGTAGTTCCGGGAATTACGTTGGTTCGACTCGGCGTCTCCTCAAGGTCAGGGCCGATTCTCACATGGGCGTGAGTTATCGTACGGGCTGCAGATTGTCTAATCCCGAACTTTCCAATATAAGATCGCACGCTAGAAGTTGCAAGACATCGATCAAATATGACAACTTTAAAATAATTGGCCAAGTCAAGGAACCTGGAGAACTGCTTCTCTTGGAAAGTCTGCTAATAAAGAGAATTGTACCTTCGTTAAATTGCCAATCATCGGCTGTTCCCCTGTTCATAGCATAACTAGCTTGTTTTTTTTTTTTTATATATATATATTTGTCCGCCTTCTTTTTCTGTTCTTGTGTATTCTTTTAGTGCGTTTGTCTCTGTCATTTTGAGAGGTGCGCCTTGCTCTCCATTTTAAGTTCGTTTTTACCTTTATTTTTTCTTTTATTAAGTTTAGTTTTTTAAGGATCATTTTAAGCTTGGTTTTTAATGTGTAAATGTATTTAAGTGTGATTCAGTATTTAAGTTCAACTTAGTTTCCATTTTAAAGTTTTTCTTATGCTTTATATATGTTTCTTTTAATTATGTGCTCGGATTCCTTTTTATATAGATGTCCTGATGATGTGACCATGGGTCAAGAAACGCGTTGACAATAAATGTATCAAATGGATGTGTATATGTTCCTGCGCCCTTCTCCTGCCTACTATAGTACCCTTTGATGTGTGGATTATGATTGGCGCTCCCATCTGTGACATCTTCGCTCTACTACGCTATGGATGTGAAGCACCTTTTTTATGCTTTCCTATTCATCTTCAAACTTCGATCTGGCGGACAGACCACATTTCAACAGTTAATTATATCACGCTATGGACGGGACCACCTACGGAAGTGCCGACAGTTGGAGAAAGTATGTAGAAGAAAAGAAAAAACTACTCTGGATTTGGATTTTCTCCGGTACTGTGCAATTAACAACATCGTTCCTAATTTTATAAGATTTAAAGTGTACAAGACATCTTTATACCATTCTTCCTTTTACGACGATACCACTAAATACCTTCTTAGTTATGAAATTGGTTGTAAACAGAGGGAACACGATAGATTGTGCAAATATTATTCACTCATTAGGTCTGAGGTACTCGACTCTCTTTCCATCATTGATAGGTTCATTTTTTATCCGTCTTTTTAACCAAAGTATTCAGAGTTTTTTAAATGGCATACAAAACAGACATGCCAAAAAATTGGCCAATTTAGGTGTCTTGCTTCCTAAATTCCATAATCACTATGATACCGTTTTTAATTTCTCACAATATGTACTTTCTAAACGGGAAAAATTTCTCCTCTCATTCGGGTTAGACTTCTGCTTGCCTAACTATAAACCCAATTTTTGTCAATTCTTTCTACCGTTGGAAATACTATTCCACGTATTAAAGACTCGATCTATGTAAAGATATCTCACGCCTACAAAATGAATTAATGGTAGTGTCTCATAACGTTTGCCAAATTAAAAACTAACTGGGCTCCCTTTTTTCAGGAAGGAGGATTACGAACTACTCAAGAATATATCAAAACAACGTGAAGACATCATAGTTGTTAGACCTGACAAGGGAAGAGGGGTAGTTATTTTAGATAAACTGACTATTTAAATAAAATGAACACGATACTCGATGATCCCACCAAATTCACTAAAATTGGACAACCCAACTATCAAGAAATTTACCGGATAGAAGACAGGATCAATAGATTTTTACGGTCTCTCAAAACTGAAGGAATAATAAATGAGAAAACTTATGATGATCTTTTTTCCAGCGGGTCCTCCTTTGGTATCCTGTACGGCTGCCTAAGATCCACAAACAAGGGTTCCCCTCCGCCCTATCCTAGCCTCCTACAATACGCCCCAACTACAAGCTTGCTAAGTTTCTGGTACCTTTATTGGAGCCGTTGACCCGGAATGAATATACCCTAAGAAACTCCGAAGATTTTAAAACTAAGATCCTCTCACAAGACTCAGATTTGTATATGGTCAGTTTAGATGTAGAATCCCTCTTTACCAACGTTCCTGTGAGGGAGACCATTGATCTTATTTTAACCAAAATTGTTCCTACACCTGACTTTATATATTGTAATTTTAATTATGAATCTTTTAAAACACTTTTAGAATTAGCCGTGCTGGACACGGCCTTTGTTTTTAGTAACCAGCTTTTTAAACAGATCGATGGGATGGCGATGGGGTCTCCCCTCGGCCCCACCTTTGCCAACATTTTCATGTGTTCCCTGGAGGAGCAGTGATGGAGGAGGTGCCCCTTGTCCTTCTGTCCCTTATTTTACGCCGTAGGTATATAGACGACACATTCGTTCTATTGAAAATGAATATGATGCTGACAGATTCCTAAAACTTGCCAACAACTTCCATAATAATATTTATTTTACTATTGAAAAAGAACAAGACGGTAAGTTGGCTTTCCTTGATGTTTTAGTTACTAAGGACAATGATCATTTTAACACGACCATTTTTAGGAAAAGTACATTCACCGGACTCGGCTCCAATTTTTATAGTTTTTGTTTTATTAATTTTAAAATTAATTCTGTCATACCTTGGTACATCAGGCTCTATCTCTAACTTCTAATTGGCTCTCTTTTCATTCTGAAATTCTCTTCCTTAAGCACTACTTCCGTAACAACTGTTTCCCTGCCCATCTAGTACTTAAGGTTATTAAGAAAGTTTCTTGATAAAAAACTTGCACCCTTAACACCTAAATGTAACGTACCTAAACTTACTATATACGCAAGCTTTTGTTTTTTACCCACCAATCAGAACTTTGCCAAGCAGTGTGCTAAATTATTGAAAATCATATTGGTGCTCTAAATATAAAATTAATTCCAAAAAATCCTAAAACTATTGGCTCTTTGTTTCCCTTCAAGGATCGGCTCTGTCCTTTGATGACGTCGGGCGTCGTATACGAGTACAAGTGCCCCGGATGTAGTTCCGGGAATTACGTTGGTTCGACTCGGCGTCTCCTCAAGGTCAGGGCCGATTCTCACATGGGCGTGAGTTATCGTACGGGCTGCAGATTGTCTAATCCCGACTTTCCAATATAAGATCGCACGCTAGAAGTTGCAAGACATCGATCAAATATGACAACTTTAAAATAATTGCCAAGTCAAGGAACCTGGAGAACTGCTTCTCTTGGAAAGTCTGCTAATAAAGAGAATGTACCTTCGTTAAATTGCCAATCATCGCTGTTCCCCTGTCATAGCATAACTAGCTTGTTTTTTTTATATATATATATATTTGTCCGCCTTCTTTTTCTGTTCTTGTGTATTCTTTTAGTGCGTTTGTCTCTGTCATTTTGAGAGGTGCGCCTTGCTCTCCATTTTAAAGTTCGTTTTTACCTTTATTTTTTCTTTTATTAAGTTTTTTTAGTTTTTTAAGGATCATTTTAAGCTTGGTTTTTTAATGTGTAAATGTATTTAAGTGTGATTCAGTATTTAAGTTCAACTTAGTTTCCATTTTAAGTTTTCTTATGCTTTATATATGTTTCTTTTAATTATGTGCTCGGATTCCTTTTTATATAGATGTCCTGATGATGTGACCATGGGTCAAGAACGCGTTGACAATAAATGTATCAAATGGATGTGTATATGTTCCTGCGCCCTTCTCCTGCCTACTATATATATATATATATATATATATATATATATATATATATATATATATATATATGTGTGTGTGTGTGTGTGTGTATGTGTTTGTATGTGCTTGTATGTATATGTATGTATGCATGTATTTGTGTGTGATTATTATTAGAATTATAATAGTGCTTTGGTTTTAATATATGAATAGATATACAAAGCATAAAGAAATACATTAAGTAGCAGTGAAATGGGCTATGGGTTTAGAATATTAAAATAACTATTTACCGGTTTTTTTTTTTTACGGAATAGCGTTATTTGAGGAAAAAATCTTTAATGAAAAATGATATAGATGGTAAAAAATAAATGTGACGAATTGTCATCCAACTCTAGGAAGTGAACCAAACACTTAAAATTCGTGTGATTCGCTAAGGAAAAAAAATTGAAGATAGCAGTTAAAATGATTCCAAATGTTCCAGTTTTTCTAACGTCACTCTCTGGAGCTATAAAGTTATATATATATGACTCTTTGGAGCTAAAGTTACTCCTCAAAGGAAATAGAGAAGTGCTCCATTCAGAAACTTTTTTTTTTCCCCGGCCGTAACGCGTATAGTAGTAGTAGATCTTCTAAGAATTTCCCCGAAAATATTCTTAGGGGGGAAATTGGAAGTCGTCGGGAAAGAGAAGGGAAACACTAAGCCTAGAGGGAATGACTCTGGCATACCAAAGTTATTTCAAGTTCTGGCATTTGACGGAACAATCGTCCAGGCGGCAGCAGCCGACTGAACGACTCTTTTTGGAAGTTCGACGGATGGCGAATGTTTGTTGAAGTGCGTCATATATATATATATATATATATATATATATATATATATATATATATATAGTATATATCTACATATATATATATTATATGTTTTATATTGTATGTACACACAAACACACATACGCGCACACACACACACACACAAACACATATATATATATATATATATATATATATATATATATATATATATATATATATATATATATATTATATATATATATATATATATATATATATATATCATTACCGCTCTCAACAAAGATCTACCAGAGTCATGACATTTTTCACCTTCTCTTCGATAAACCTCAGTCAATCGAGTAACTAATTCCCTACTTACGTTATCGAAACCAAATTGGAATTGAACAGAACTGGTTTAATTCTGTCAGAGTTTGTCCTAGGGCCCAAAGATGTGTTGCTTAGAGAAACAATTGTTGCTTATATGTTTGCAGGATTCGGGTCTCTTTTAGGACCTAGGTTGATTTCGAGGCTGTGGTCGATGTATATCCTGTGGGTACATACCAGTTATTCCAAGATGCTGAACATGAACATGTCAAAAGTTAAGAAATTTTACGGGGAATTCCGGCAATTTGTAACAGCATCAATAGCAATGTAGCTGCACACTTGTACAAGCGCAGACAAGCAAACGCATATATATACACACAAAAAATGAACCGAGACACACATATATGGACCTCATATGGACCTCCTGCCCTTAGAATGTTTATAAAATTTACGAAGCCAATAAAAACGCTTTTCACACGACAAAGCCGTATATATATTTCGATTGACATACTTCAGCCCTGATCGCTAATGATCAGGATTGATTGCCAATCGAAATGTATAGTTTGTCGTACCGATAATATTTTTATGGGCTTGTAAACTACATAACAGTTTTAGATTACAGTAAAAAAGGTACTCATATATATATACATGTGTGTGTGTGTGTGATATATATATTATATATATATATATATATATATATATATATATATATATATTATATATATATATATCAATTTCAGCAATTTTTGCAAATATTTTAAGCATAAGCAGAGATTTGCCTGATAGCGTGAGGTATGGTATATACCGAACCACAAATGTTTTGGTCTTTTTATTGATATTTACTGAATACAGTTTACTCCTTTCAATAATTCAATCTTTGTTAAGAAATTCACATTCCGTGAAACAAATTGTTTAAAAAATATCCACAATTATATATAAATATATTTGTATGTAAAAATAAAAAAACAAAGACTTTCGAACACTTGAACGGTGTTCCTCATCAGTGTGACGTTAAAAATGTAATGAAGAGGGTAGTGTCCCTCCGAAGAGCATCTAAAAAGGTGGGCGGGCGGGGCGAGAAAATGATAACAGCCCATCGTCGAAGTGCTGGTTCGTGTTTTATGTATTCCAATCTCAACAGGCAGTTGCGCCAACCTCCTCGATCTCCGAACCTGCGAAGTTGCTCCTGCTGGCACTGCATAGGTGCCATAGCCGGAAACATCCGCTGGGACGTCGGCTATCTGGAGAGAGAGGGGAAGAGGAAGCAGAGCATCAGGGTTCACATGGTCACGTCGGTTTTAAAAATAAATTCTTTTAAAGTATTGCCTGGCAATAAAACTGTTTATAAAAGGGTGTCTTTTTAGATGCTCTTCGGAGGGACACTACCCTCTTCATTACATTTTAACGTCACACTGATGAGGAACACCGTTCAAGTGTTCGAAAGTCTTTGTTTTTTATTTTTACATACAAATATATTTTTATATAATATTGTGGATATTTTTTAAACAATTCAATCTTTATTATAGTTTTCTGTCCGTCCGCGCTTTTGCTATAAACCCTCACATCTTGATCATCCAACCTCCAAGCATACCAAATTGCAGCCCTCCAGGCTCAGTAGTTTTGATATTATTTTAGGACAGGCCATCACCGGGCTGTGGCTGAAAATGTCATGGGGCGCGGCTCATATCGGTATTACTGTATAACATCGAGTTATTTGAGAACTATCTAAAACAGCGTAATTGTAAATATTAATTATGTATTTGGACTACAGGAAAACAAAAATGATTGACAAAACTGCGATGAAAGAGGAAGATAGGTGGACAAGATAAAAGGTATAAGAGAGGAAAGATAATGGCTATCTTCAAACTGTGTCTTAATGAGACCGCGTCATCGGTCTACTTTATGAATATAGACAAAAAGAAAAAAAGCCCAAAGTCTTCTAAGGAGCAGATCTCGTTTAAGGCGACACCTCAAATAAATTGCCATTATCTTTCCTTCCCCATACCTTTTATCTTGTCCACTTATCTTCCTCTTTTATCGGGTGAAATATATCGGCCGCCCCCCCAACCCCCCTTCCAACAGCGCTAAGGGGAGGGAGAAAGGCTTATACGCTCTCTCTCATTGTTCTGTGTCCCGCGAGTGGCGGGGGGGAAAGTAGCGATAAATCGCCGAAGATTAGCCAGATAGCGAAAAGGGTCGCTCGTTTTTAATGATTTGGCGTTGTGAGTATGACGCGGACAGAAAACACGGCTTGAAATAGTATGGAGGCTTTATTTTGAGGAGAACCGTCTCCATCAGGATAATGTGGTAAGCAAAAGGAGTTTGGTCAATGAAGCGACAACTCGGGAGGGGAAAGTGGGACAAAAAGAGAGAGAGAGAGAGAGAGAGAGAGAGAGAGAGTAATAATAATAATAATTCTTTATTTCCAATATTTACATTGGGTATTCATAAAATATAAAACTACAATTAGTAAAACCATCTTCCAAATAGTTAAAATATTTGTTATTTTAGACATACAAAAGTTTGTTTAAGGATCAACAAATCGACTAAAACTTAGTAATTAATAAAATTCATCATTAATAAAAGAATAATAAAAGAATATCATAAAATTAAAAAGAGAGAGAGAGAGAGAGAGAGAGAGAGAGAGAGAGAGAGAGAGGGTCTTTAGACAGACTTCAAAACAGTCGAACGACAATCTTCACGATATTTTAGCCACGACCAAACCAGTTGATACGGCCGAGTGGGCGCAAAGTCTACTAGAGCTCGCTCATCTGTCTATTGATTCTGGACTGGCCTGTTGATTAAAAAAAAAAAAAGAAAGAAAGCCTATTGGGGCATAACCATGGCAACGCGTTTAGCCCAGAGATTTCACAGATATCTTTCCTTGTTCATCAAATCAACACCCCGTGATTAACCTCGTCTACAATACTCGGAGGTAATGCAAGCAGGGACTTTCATTAACCCAAAGTTTTGTGTTGTGTTTTACTAAGCTTCAAGTGGAATTGTTTCTTTTCCTTGTGAAAAGCTACAATTTTTTCATGCTGAATTAATGCCGTTCGTATTGCACTGAAATTGAGAAGAATAAAAACGAATATAGCTCAGTTGCACACATGTCTTGACATCCCCTTCAATTCTCAGTGTAGAGTCATCAGTTAAATATAGGTCATTAACAGCAACCCTAATTATTTTACCTTATTTTATATACCACACTGAAGCACCGTCTCGAACATAAATGCTGGCACACGTATGTAACCATCAATTAGAATCTATCAAGTTTATAAATTCGTGAAAAATAAGTGTCTCTTCATACCTACCAGGAATTGAAGATCCCTATTTAATCATTTATACGAGAAATCGTGGAAAGGGAAATAGCTAAGGGCACTAGAGCCCACTTTTTTCCTGGTATAGAAGTTCCTTCCCTCTGAGGAAACGGTGCTTTGCTTCATCTACAATTTATACGCAAACTTGCCCAAGGAAAATTAAGCCCAAGAGAGAGAGGCTGCCTGAGGTACCAAACTGCGTTGATAAGTTAGCAGCTAATCGTTTACTGTTTTACACTGAAGGAAATAAAAATATAGTTGGAACATATTCACTGTTACGGAATATATATATATATATATATATATATATATATATATATATATATCTTATATATATATATATATATATATATATATATATATATATACACACACACACATACACACACTTCTCGTGTTATGCTTCAAGAGACTGGACGAGTTAGATTAACGAGACTACGATATGGAAATTGAAGAATCTGGAATCTAAACCATCCATCCCGTCTTCCGTCTTACTGGAGCCTAACGCCAGTAGTATGGATGTATTTGTGGTTATTGTCTATATATATATATATATATATATATATATATATATATATATGTATATATATATGTATATATATATATATATATATATATATATATATATATATATATATATATATATATATATAAAACTGGAGAGAGAGAGAGATGCGTTCTTTAAATTCACGCATGAACTAACAAGTGTACACTTGTGTCATCCCCTTCTTCCAAAGAAAGTGTATTCTTGTATACAATGGCGGGGCCCCGATGTGTTGTCCTCCCTGGGTAGCATCACGGAAGTGGATTTAATCTTCTTGAATGACACTTAGGTCGGGATTAAAGGCCTTTGCCACCCTTGCGTGACGTGCCGTACTATAAGGAGTATACTTTGTCATTCCGGAAATTGCCTGGTGGATTTTGACAAACAAATTTTCGCTGAATAATGCAGAGGGAAAATGGGGCTTGAATTATTCTCCGCTCACAACAGCTCACGTGCCTGTGTGACTGTACTTTATTTTTGAGTCTGGGCTATTATATTTTTTTATTTGTGTAGAGATTTGGAGAAATAATTCTGATCGTATTATTTGTATAGAGTTTGATGTTTAATTGTGATCAAATCATACAGTCTATTCATATTGTGAATATATGATTCATCTTACTTTTTTTAATACTTCTTGTTTAAGAGATATTTTTAATTTGCATAACGAAAAGCAACTAATTTTTTAACAAGATAACAACACCTAACTGTTACGGATCTGAAGATCTCAGAGACAGTGTTACGGTGTCAAAATATCCTGGAAAGGGTAGACACAGTGTTACGGCCTCTGAGGGAGGTCCGCTTCAGGTTCGATATGAAATAATATATTTTTCAACACCAACAGCTGAAACTGGGGATACGAATATAGAAAGAAACACTAACACAACAAAGGTTTATTACAAGCTTACTAACACAGGTAAATGCAGAATGGTATCTCCTATTTACATAAACAGATAAAATCTTACACTGCATGAACTGGGGGGAAACAGTGAGGTAATTTGAATACTTGCTAATCAGTTTGCACTGCGAAGAGGTGGCTTCATAAATGTAGAGCGGCAATTGCAGACGTCCTCTTGACTCCGTATTGCAGAAACTAGTCTATTCGTAAGGCAGGAACTCTCCCCTTTTCTTCTCCGAAGTCTGCTCGACGTCGAGAAAACACGGCCGTCCACTCCTGAAGACGACTAGACCAATATCCAACCAACTCTCGAACAACTCTTCTTTTGATTGATACTTCGTCGGTTCCTTCGTTTCTAGTCTCTCTCTGACGATCACTGCTGCTGATCTCTCACTGATAATCTGATCTGTGGCTCTTACTAACTGGTGATCCCCCTCTTTTACGATCTCTCCTCTTACGATCACTCCTATATCTCCTCCTCCTGCTGCTACTTCCTCCGTCGTATTTATACGCATCCTGGGGGCGGAGCCTACGGCGAGCTGTCACAGACTCCCGAGGTTTCTGACATTCTTAGATGAATCTAGACGAGGTATTGCATCAGAAAATTGCGGCGTTTCTCACGTAACATTGGCGCGTTTTTTGCGCTCCACAACACGCCCGACGATTCTAGAACAGCCGCGAGGAAAAGACGCCTCCAACACGGGCGCGAAAACCTCCTTACTGCCGAACTTCTCGAAAATGCGTTCTCCTTTCCTTTATCTTCCTTTGCTATGAAGCACTTACCATCACACGCCCCCCCAAAAGAGAAAAAAAAAATGAAATCAATTGATTTTATTTTTTTCTAAAGAGAAGCAAAAATTAAACAGCAGGGAAACAATTCTGCATAAAGCTTTAATCCAGTCAAACACACACACTTCTTCACACACACTCACTCGTGCGATAACAGAAAACGGTTATTAGGCTACTCATTCTGAGAAATCTCTAGAGACTACTGCTATAATATTATCCTTCTCTCTTACTTTTTCCGTTTTCTGAACTCTGATTAAAACTTATAAATACTAAAACACCTCTTGTGTTTTTTCTCAAAACTAATCTCACTCAGTAACACTGTTACACGGGCGGAGGCCACGGCACGGGCGTTGTTTATAATTCTGAGCAAATTTACATCATTGTCTTTGCTCTATTCTTACCCACATTAATTCTATAATGTATACTTCCCTCTCCTCTAACACTGAATAAAGACCTTCGTACTTGTAAGGTAAAAATGGACTTTCTCTCGAGACTAGTACTAAAAACTTTATCTCTTACACACAAACTTCTCTCTTTTGCTATAAGATAAAATTTTCCTTCAGTTTCCCCTTGACTTCCGTTCGGGTTTTTCTTTCGCTAAGTGCAAGCGCTTCGTTCTCCTCCTCTAGTTGCCAACATCTCTTAGATTGTTTTTATAATACTCAAGATTAGTTATGCAGTTATCTCTACCCTTACCTCTACGCAAAGTTCCGACCATATTGATAAATACATTCTCAAAAGATTCGCCTACTGAAGGAATATACCCAACGGAACTCTAGGAATTACTTGCATCGGTTTCCCGGCAATTTGATATTCAAGACAGCTTAAAGCATACCTCTTCACATCATTTTTCATCTTAGGCGAAAAGTACGCCCTATTAATACACTTGAAAGTTTTATTTACTCCCAAATGTCCTTGCTCACCGTGTGCTAACTTCAAATTAATTCATGAAGCTTCCTAGGAACTACTAATTTTCCTGTGATTCCCCCTTCACTACCTGAGTTAGGACAAACATGACACGAAACTTCGTCCTTTACACAAAAAGTTTCCTTACACACACCATCGAGATCGTCATTCAGCTCACATTCAAAAATTCGGGTTAGTGTCTCATCCTCGCTCTGCAACTTGACTAGCTCCTTATCCTTATCCAAAATGTTAGACCCTAATTCATCACCGTAACTAGTACTAGATACTGGTACATTTACTACGTACTCTCGACAGCTACACCTTCCGTTTGGCTGTCACTGTCCACATCGATAGAGTCCGGTCTCTCAGCCACACTCATGCCAAGATCAACCTCGCTACCTCTACACACTCGTTCGAATCCACGAACTCACTCACGTTCGAATCCACGAACTCACTCACGTTCGAATCCACGAACTCACACTCGTTCGAATCCACGAACTTCATCACGTTCGAATCCACGAACAAATATGACCGTAGTCTACGTCTGTATCTAAACCCGACCTAGTTACTACCATTTCAGGCACTGGAATATTCCTCACAACAGGATTCACATTCTTGGATAAAGCTAAGTCATTACCGACAATAATGTCAACGCCTTCAACGGGCAAACTGTCCACAACTGCAAGTTTCACTTCTCCTGACACTACCTGACTTTCTAAATTCAACTTCAACAAAGGACAAAGAACACAAGTGTTAGGAAATCCACCTAACATGACTTTCTCTTCCATATTGATTTCTGCCCTGTTCGGCACACACACTCCTCTAATCAGTGGGACAGCAGATCATGTGTCTCGAAGCAAGACTACTTCTCTCGAATTGACTCCTCCAAGAGAGGAAACTACGCCTTCCGACAGAAATTCACCAGAAACTTTCCTAGTTTCTCTCATCACATCATCCCTATTTGACGAAAGGTTAACTAGCGATACTGGTTTCTTACCGTCCTTCCTTTCTGCTGCACAATTTCTCGCTAAATGCCCTTTCCCATTACATCAGAAACAAGTTAATTCTGAGCCACAAGATGCCATTCTACTCTTACAAACCTTAGACGTATGACCAGGTTTTCTGCATGTGTAACAGGAATAGTCCACTTTTACTCGCATTGCTATTACTAGGACTGAAACCTTTACTGCTTTGTACTCTACCAGACGAAGGATCATTTCGTTTCTTACTACACTCAAATTATGAGTTAGACTATAGTTCGTCTGTTAGCCTAGTTGCTCCTGCAAAGATACTTCTCGCCTATCCTCTATATAAAGTTTAATCTCAGGGGATACGTTATCTTTGAAGTTTTCTAACACACGTAAGTTCTCAAACCGTCAAAATCCTCAACCTTATCAGAAGTTAACCAATCAAAAAACAACCTTTCTAACTTCTTACCGTATTCTACATACGTAATATTTTCATCCTTTCTTAAATTTCTAAATTTCTTACAGTACGCCTCCGGTACTAACCTATATGCGCTAAGAACGGTTTCTTTCACAATATCATAATTATCACATTCCTCCTTAGACATGCAACTATACACAGTAAGCACCCTACCACTCAAAAACTGACTGCAAATATAAAGTCCACATTTCTTTAGGAGAACCTACTCGTTCCATTAACTTCTCAAAACACATGAAATATGTCGTAACATCTTCCTCATCAACTTTGGTACTAATTTCAACACTGCACTCATACCTAACGTATCAGCTTCGTTTCCGTTCTTGCCTGTCCGACTGTTACGAGTACTTTCCTTAACCGAGCAATATCCATCTCATGCATACGCTCTTTCTCTCTCTCTTCCTGCTCATGCATACGTACTTTCTCTCTCTCTCTCTTCCTGTTGCATTACCAACATTTCTCTCTCTTGCTGCATTTTCATTACTTCTCTCTCTAGCTGCATTTCATTGCTTCTCTCTCAGCCGCTCTTTCATCTCTCTATACTTCTCTCTTTCTTTCTTTCTTTTCAACATACTCACTGAGATCACTCCCCTCTAGACCTAGTAGCTTACCTGACTCAATAAACTCTTTTACCATCTCACTCATTCTGATTCTTTCTATATCCTCCCTGTTTCAAACTGTTAAAGTGTTGATAGCCTAAGCAAGGTCGCCACAATGTTACGGATCATTGAAGATCTCAGAGACAATGTTACGGTGTGTGGAAATATCCTGGAAATGGGTCCCGACCACAGTGTTTACGGCCTCTGAGATAGGTCCGCTTCAGGTTCGATATGAAATAATAAAAAAAAAATATATTTTTCAACACCAACAGTTGAAACTGGGGATACGATATAGAAAGAAACACATAACACAACAAAGGTTTATTTACAAGCTCATTAACAAAGGTAAATGCAGAATGGTATCTCCTATTTACATAAACAGATAGAATCTTACACTGCATGAACTGGGGGGAAACAGTGAGGTAATTCGAATACTTGCTAATCAGTTTGGCACTGCGAAGAGATGGCTTCATAATGTAGAGCGGCAATTGCAGACGTCCTCTTGAACTCCGTATTGCAGAAACTAGTCTATACGTAAGTCAGGAACTCTCCCCTTTTCTTCTCCGAAGTCTGCTCGATGTCGAGAAAACACGGCCGTCCACTCCTGAAGACGATTAGACCAATATCCAACCAACTCTCGAACAACTCTTCTTTTGATTGATACTTTGTCGGTTCCTTCGTTTCTAGTCTCTCTCTGACGATCACTGCTGCTGATCTCTCACTGATAATCTGATCTGTGGCTCTTACTAACTGGTGATCCCTCTCTTTTACGATCTCTTCCTCTTACGATCACTCCTATATCTCCTCCTCCTGCTGCTACTTCCTCCGTTGTATTTATACGGCAATCCTGGGGGCGGAGCCTACGGCGAGCGTCACAGACTCCCGAGGTCATCAACATTGGCGCGTTTTTTGCGCTCCACAACACGCCCGACGATTCTAGAACAGCCGCGAGGAAAAGACGCCTCCAAACCGGGCGCGAAAACCTCCTTACTGCCGAACTTCTCGAATAGCGTTCTCCTTTCCTTTATCTTCCTTTGCTATGAAGCAATTACCATCACACTAACCTATGGTAAACGTTCAGTCATATCTCTATATTAAACGCTCTTCTCTTTTTCCGATAAAGGGACATATATACATGGTAATGGATTATTTTTAAATGGCAGCTGGGGCTATCCAGAGGTTGTCTTCCACCATCTGGTCCATTTACTCTCAGTGCGCAATTCCATTAATGTCCTGATAGCCGGGTAAGAATAGTATATAATAAAAGATTTGGAGAATGAAAGATAATGACAAGGATAATAGTTACAAACGGTCCGGCGATGCTCAGAAAATCACGGTATAAATTTGGATAACGGTTAATTTCCATCTAAGCGTAAATCATTAGCGCTGTGTTGCAGCACTATTGTTATTAATTTTCGAAGTGGGATGGTCAGAGTTGAAAAGCATGGAAAGCCCTTCGAGACGAAATCAGTTGGGATAAGCACTCAAAAAACGTTTTTAAAATCCTAATTAATATAATTTTTTTCTTTTACCTTTCAGGGGATGCTGTGTAGTAAGTGGTGCGAGATCCAGTACCTTCAAGATTTCAGAGTTCGTTCTTTGGCTCCTAATTTGTCGGCGTTTTTCACCCTTGGTAGGTAAACCTGCATCTTTATATATACACATGCACACACGCATATATATATGTTAACAAGATATTAATCTCGTTATTTATCTAACGTTAAACCCTGAGCATCAGGCAAACCGCGATACACACCCTCTCTCTCTCTCTCTCGTCTCTCTCTCTCTCTCGGCGCCGACCTCCCTCTCTCTCTCTCAACTCTCTCTCGGCAACCACTCTCTCTCCATTCTGACAGGTAATCAAATGAGAGACTTGCATTACAAAAATACAACATTTATTTAACAATGGAAAGATAATAAATCAAGTCTTACAGACAAACTAACTTAGTTAACCCCAACCCCAATTTGTAAAAGTTCTAAATCAGTAATTAGTCACACCAATCTCTTCCATATGGGGACTCTCGGTCCCCCCTTGCCAGAACACATTAATTCCCTCGCCAGAAATCGTTTCTGTTACAAAAGCACGAGAAAACACACTCGTAAGTACACATGAGTTTAAAGACAAAGTTAAAGATTAAACATTCTTACAATGTGTAACAAGCCATCCCCTTTGGCTAAAGTAAGGTACACTTATCCATTCCCAACCAGGATATTAGACACTTAATACAAATAAACTTTCGCAGAGCTCTCCCCAGCATCTTGCCTTTCTCCCACAGATGTCTCTGAAAGTCTCCTATAGACTTGGCTAAGGATACTATTATCAAAGGAAGAGGTGCACACGTACATATGAATGCACACTTCGTTAACGCCCCTTGTTAGTGGCTACAACCAGTTTCCCAAAGGCACTTTGAAAAAGACCCATGAACTCGTGAACATTGACCCGCTTCAACTATGCACTTTTCGTATCAGGCCATCACAGAAATCATTTGATCAGCTTTATCAGGTCGTTGCTTCGGCTATGTATTTATGGGAAGTTAAAAGTGAACAGTCTTCACATTCCAAAAATGTCACAATGAATATATTAAATATATTATTAGTTATAACCCTGTCACATTATATATATATATATATATATATATATATATATATATATATATATATATATTATTATATATATATATATATATATATATATATATATATATATATATATATATATATATATATATATATATATATATATATATATATATATATATATATATATATATATATATATATATATATATATATATATATATATATATATATATATATATATATATATATATATATATATATATATATATATATATATGATATATATATATATCTATATATATTATCTATATATATATATATATATATATATATATATATATATATATATATATATATATATATATATATATATATATATATATATAGATATATATATATATATATATATATATATATATATATATATATATATGTAAACACTTACATAATAAAAATATGGAATGTTAGTCCATATATATAAAGACTAAAACTAAAGAGGTCAACCAGATTGCTTGCAGGAATGTGATCAGACTAGAGACGCTAAAGATGACGTTTACAATAAAAGTAGGCTAAGATAACATGCCGTCACCTGTAGTCATTCAATTGTTTATAAACTTTAGTCCAAGCTCCTGCTTGAGAACAACTACCGCGACCTATAATTCAAACGGCCTACGTGATCTGTAGCGTGTCTCATTTTGATTGTATGTTCGTATGTAACTATGTCATCTGATTGTATGTTCATATGTTCGAACTACTGTCTGTTCCTTTATGACTGGTAACCGAGATGGTAGTAGAAGCAGAATAGAGTTAGCAATCGTCATTAGAAGGACCGTATCTCTTTACCTAAGCTTTATCATGTAGAGAGAATAGAATTAGCCATCATCAGTGGCAGAAGCGATCAAGCTATCGTCATTAGAAGACTTGTACAATCATACCTGATCTTCACCATGTAAATTCAGAAGAATATATATATTTTTATACTTCGTGTTTCTACGAGAACCTCCTCACCGAATCATCATGAGTTTTAACACATCGTCGTCATAAACAAGAAGATAATCCGACTTCGTAAGTGATCTACAAACCCCAAGACACTCCTTGAATATAGAAGTGCAATACCAACCGACTTAGCGTAAGATTATCGCAAGTCTAACATTGCCTCATAGGGCGCCTTATCATACAAGGCAACAACCCTAAAAGTGGTGGCAGTGGACCAGAAGAACTCTACAACTTCTCCGAAGAAAAAACCAGAATAATGAAGTATCATATAAGAACTCTTCAATGACGACGTCATCATTGCCGTATCAGCATTTGTTCCTTTTAACCTCAATAATCTGCTTACACAGGCTTCATCTGTGTCGTTCTCTGCTTGCAAAGCAGATTGACTGGAGGAAGGAATGCTTAGCTCATGAACTTCACATGACATACCACATCACCTATTCTTATCCGTGTGTGCAATGCAATTATGTTAAGGACTTGAAATCGTTTAAAATGAATACAGAAAAACATAGAATTTCTATAACAACCAAAATGATTAATCTGAACCTCATAGACAATTAGAGTCAATAATTCAGCTTATGACATGGGTAAACGGACATTTAGAATTATCAAGTTATGGATATGAAATATTTACTTGCAACATTAGTCTATCACAATCCAAGTAAATCACATTCATGGGAAAATGTCACATTTTCTTGAAAAAAAACCCAAAGTTTATATAAAAAATTAGTTACATAGTCATAGGGTTCTTTCGTTGCATCTCTAGCCTATTTAATAAAGTTTAAAAATTACCTCAGAGGATGCGTGCGAGAAAATTGAATATGAAACTTTTGTTAGGGCACATAGGATCAGATTTTATCACAACTTAATTTCAGTTAGCATAGAGAAATACAGAATCATGATTAATCTTCTCTTTGACTCTTATGTTGCCTGGCAATCTTACAAATAGCTCCGTTTTTCCACTTCTTTGTCTAGTAATTTACTAGTAATATCGAATTTTCTTTGGGATTCGTATTGATATCTGTTTATTTTTTATATTATGGATATTTTTACAGTCATCATAGACCTGGATAGGTTCACTCATTGTTGATGCCATGGATAAAAAAGTTTGTACAGCTGACTCTTTTGAATTCCAAAATATCAGCGAATTCATGTTGGTTAAGTCTGGTCTAAATGGCTCTCTCCCCTCCCCTGTATTTGGATGTCGTCTGAATTTACTTGCCCTTGTGACAAGTATAATTTCACTTGCAGGCTGATTAATGGAACCTGTTACAGTATCCTGCGTACAGTAACGTTTCCCACGCGAGTTTACATCGCAACTTCAAAAAAATCGTTCGTCGCTGCGGACGACGGCAGTCGAGTAACAACCGCCTACAATGGTTTGAAAGGAATAAGCACCATCATGGACTTCTTCGACCGACACCGGTATCCCGTCGTTAATCTCGTTTTAATGCGGAATGCTCCTGCGGCTGTCGGAAATCGACTACAAAAGGACATACTTCCGACAATTAAGACCCAAAGGATATTCAACTCTACTTTGCTGGCGAAGGACTCGTGCTGGGGATGATTTTATTCATCGCGAACGTATTCGTGTGGCTTAGGATGCAGAGAACAAGTATGAGCGCAAAATAGAACGTTTGGACCCGCCCAGGCAAATTTTCCCCTTGTTTTAACCTTGTGAAATTGGCCCTTTCATTTTGGCTATAGGTGGTTGTCTGGAACTGTGTAATGGACGAAAAGTTGTTCGAACGCTAGTTAAATGTGTGGTAGTATAACCTCAGTCATGTACCTATATATATAAGTATCATGTATCATATATATAAATGATCATAAATAACAGAGTCGAAATATATCTTTGCGTGTACGCAATGGAATCTCTTATATAAATGATCATAAATAACAGAATCTAAATATATCTTTGCGTGTACGCAATAGGAATCTATTTAAAGTGCACATATACTCATAATTTATATGAATCCATATACATATTGTATAAACGAATAAACCAGGTAGCCTATAAGTCAATCTGTTACCTTTTATCTTACCAAATATCTGCGTTATATATGAGTTAGTATATGGATTAATGCATCAGATATATAACAGTTAGCATAAAAATCAACGAATCAATCAGCATAAACATTAATAATTTTATCAATTCATATATGAAATTTTTATCAGTTAAAATATGATTTTTATCATGTTAATCTTCATTCTATGCGATTATCAGAGTACATTTTAGTATATTTTCTGTAGCATATGTATCATAATGGAAATGAATGAAAAAGAAAACTGTATCAGTATATATCACGTGATCACTAGTATTTACGAATATCATATGCATATTATGTCTAATATTATTACTTGAATCTGTATTTGTGTACACCATGAATTTTTTTACTTATAAGTATTTCTATTATATATATATATTATCACATAGTGTCTGTATCACACTCCTATAAGTCAAATGCAAGTCAGTTTGAGTAATATTCAGTAGTTGTTTTTGGTAGCTGACCGAGCTAATGTAAGTGTTTACATAATAAAAATATGGAATGTTAGTCGTATATATAAAAGACTAAAACTAAAGAGGTCAACCAGATTGCTTGCAGGAATGTGATCAGACTAGAGACGCTAAAGATGACGTATACAATAAAAGTAGGCTAAGATAACATGCCGTCACCTGTAGTCATTCAATGTTTTTATAAACTTTAGTCCAAAGCTCCTGCTTGAGACAACTACCGCGACCTATAATTCAAACGGCCTACGTGATCTGTAGCGTGTTCTCTTTTGATTGTATGTTCGTATGTAACTATGTCATCTGATTGTATGTTCATATGTTCGAACTAGTCTGTTCCTTTATGACTGGTAACCGAGATGGTAGTAGAAGCAGAATAGAGTTAGCTATCGTCATTAGAAGACCTGTATCTCTTTACCTAAGCTTTATCATGTAAGAATAGAATTAGCCATCATCAGTGGCAGAAGCGATCAAGCTATCGTCATTAGAAGACTTGTACAATCATACCTGATCTTCACCATGTAAACTAAGAAGAATATATATATTTTTATACTTCGTGTTTTCTACA
Source organism: Macrobrachium nipponense (assembly GCF_015104395.2). NCBI lineage: Eukaryota > Metazoa > Arthropoda > Malacostraca > Decapoda > Palaemonidae > Macrobrachium > Macrobrachium nipponense. The sequence continues at coordinate 64,547,655 of NC_061096.1, forward strand.
AGAACCTCCTCACCGAATCATCATGAGTTTAACACATCGTCGTCATAAAGAAGAAGATAATCCCGACTTCGTAAGTGATCTACAAACCCCAAGACACTCCTTGAATATAGAAGTGCAATACCAACCGACTTAGCGTAAGATTATCGCAAGTCTAACATTACCTCATAGGGCGCCTTATTATACAAGGCAACAGCCTAAAATACTATATATATAATATATATATATATATATATATATATATATGTTACGTCTGTAGCTGATTAGATTATTAAGATACTTATAACAGTTATAAATTATTCAGACTTGTCAATGATTTTATTTAAAGCTAATCATATCCTCAACTCATAACGCTAAAATGGGACATCATATCTCGGCTGACGATGTCTAGGCACTTGTCGAAGTTCTTTAAATAAAATCAAAACATTTATCAGACATTTTGGAAGGATAAGACCTTTTGGGCGGAAGTGCCTCTCCACGCACGATGAACTTCATGAGTTCCAAGTGTTAGACTTCAATGTCCTCCGCTGTGTAACGTCTTACACACAAGTCTTGCTTTCACTCCCTGGAATGACTTGATACGTCTGTCTTTCGCGTTGGTTGAACCGCCGTTAATTAATCTTGTCGTACCAGCTTCTTGAATCTGCTCTCTCTCTCTCTCTCTCTCCTCTCTCTCTCTCTCTCTCTCTCTTTATATCTTTATATATATATCATACATACATTATATATAGATATATATATATATATATATATATATATCTATATATATATATATATATATATATATATATATATGTGTGTGTGCGTGTGTGTGTGTGTGTGTGTAATGTGTGTGGATATATGTGTATACTTTTTAGGTTCCTTTTGCAATGTAAATGTAGGGTGGCATGTATCAAAAAGTCAGAGAGAGAGAGAGAGAGAGAGAGAGAGAGAGAGAGACGAGACAGAGACAGAGAGAAAACAGAGAGAGAGACAGAGAGAGATTTATCAAAATCCAATTTTGAGCAACTATACTAGAATGTTTTCCCGTAGTAATAGTGTAATGCGTTTTGTTGGTTTTAATCTTCGTGGGAAATACGAGACGGAAAAGAAACAGTTTATTTTATTGATATATAATTTGCTATAAATCATATATGGTTACGATACCATTCGATATACACGGAAGTTTATTATACTCAATTGAATTGGTGATATTTCTGCATTCATATCTTGCCATCGAGTAGAGGATAAGAGGCGATATTTCTTCTCGGCTGGCTGAAATGAATAATATATCAACAGAAGCTTATAATCCGAAATATACGTTATTTTATATTCAAATTACACATACGAAAAACTTTGATAAGCTCCGAATATTACTGGATTAATGATAGTTATGTATCCAAGTATTGTTTGTCAGTCGAGTACGAGGATAGGAAGCGACCTCGCTTCTGAACATACTTCTTTGAAGAACATACGAACCGAAGCCTTTTACTGGGAATTAGATAATAATGACCTAATGGAAGTAAATTCTGAATAGCATTGAATTCATAATTCTGTATCCAGCCCTTTCAGAGGAAATTATTATGAACATCTCTCCTAGTCGAGTAGAGAGCATAAGATGAAATCACCTAAGTGAAGAATATATCGGCCATAAGTTTTTACTAGAAATTATACATAATCATTTTTGAAAAACTGTTATTTTGCCTGGCTGCCACTGAATTTATGATATATCTGTGTCCAACCCTTTCAAAGAGAATCATTTCGAAAGTATTTCATAGTAAAGTATAGACCAAAGATGAAACCTCGCTTTTCAGCATAATGAAATGAAGAAGAAGAAGAAGAAGAAGAAGACGGAGAAGTAGAAGAATGATGAGGAGGAACACACAATACATAAACCTTAATCCCTTCCATCAGGTGATTTTGGGGCGACGCGCATATTTTCCCCCGCCCCCAAATGGTCTATGAAATCTTGAATGTCAGTGACTCGGCGTCTTTAGTGTACATAGTGAGGTTTACCACCTGGCTTTTATCACCGAATGAACTCCGTCGCAGCAAACACCTCGCCCCCAAATGAGTGTTTGGCGACGTCGGTAACTCGAGACCCAAACACTTTCCGAGAGAGAGAGAGAGAGAGAGAGAGAGAGAGAGAGAGAGAGATAAGAAAGTAAGCTAAGAGGGATACCAATACCCCCTTAGATCCTCCATTTTTTGGGGAGGTTTGGGGGTGGGGGGGCGTTGCCAAAAGTTGGCGTTCGTCAGAAGATGGATGCTTATGCGTCATGTTGTCCGTTTGATTAAAGTTTTTGCGAGGAGCCTTCTCGTATATGCTTAAACAGGAGAAAGAGAGAGAGAGAGAGCAAGAACAGCTTCATTATTCGCGAGACAAAGGCGCAGTCTACCCGCTCTCGTGCGATAGACATTGCAGGGAAAAAGTGAAGATATAAACCGAGAGAGAGAGAGAGAGAGAGAGAGAGAGAGGTTGAATGGAAATAAAACACAAACGCGAGGACAATTAATTGAAAAAAACTAAAAAAATACACTGGCCCTTGAAATGCCATCCAAAATTCGAGGCTGGAAAATGCAGTAAATAATTAAGTATAAAAATGCGTAAAAAAATTAAATTTGCAAAGAAAAAAAAAAAATGGAATTAATGATGCCAAAACAATTACATCCCTTTTGAAAGCCAAATTGTTTCAAAACGTTAAACATATGAGCTGTCAGTAAACCCATGGTATCACTCAAAGATTATTTGTCAGGTCACAGTTATCGAATAATTCGGATTATTCACTTTGCACGAGTAACTACCAAGTATTTTAACATCTGTTATGAAACCCTTGAGTAAGTCCCCGTGGGGGGGCGGGGTAGTGCCGTTAGTGCACCTCACGTGATGCACTGTAGGCATTGGCATTACTTAGGGTCTTTGCAGCATCCCTTCGGCACCTAGTTGCAACCTCTATATTCCACTTTCTGTATCTCCATTCATATTCTCTTTCATCCATCTGACCTTTCACCACTTGACAATGATTCATAGTTACACCTTTTTTAAAAGATTCATACTGTCCGTTTCCCATTCATCGCTGAGTGACCTCATAGGTTCCATGCCTAGCCTTTTGCCTATATATATATATATATATATATATATATATATATTATATATATATATATATATATATGTATATATATATATATATATATATATATATATATATATATATATATATATATATATATATATATATATATACAGTTTGGGTAAAAATGATTGACGCGTCCTATAGATCCTACTGCATGCACGCAATACCTCGGAATACTTATTCACTACGATGCTGTGATGTGCTTGATTGATGTTTTTAAGGGTTCTAATACTTGGTGCGACCCCACGCTTCTTTTTAACTGCTTGAAGTCGTCCTGGAACACTCTTCGCTAAGTTTTCAAGGATGGTTTCGGGAAAGTTCTCCCAAATGTCTCTGACCTCTCTCTATAGTTTCTCGAGACTGGAGGTGTCGCGGTCCCTTAATTGTGCTTTGATGATGCCCCACAAATTCTCAATGGGATTGAGATAGGGGCTATGGCCAGGCCAGTCGCCAAGAAAAGGGATTTTACAGAATTTAAGGAGATCTCTGACTGTTTTTGCCCTATGACAAGGGGCACCGTCCTGCCTGAACACCTTTGCATTACATTTGACCATTGACGGTACCAAATATTCCATTAACAGCTCAGAGTAGTTGTACTGGTTCAGCTCAGAGTAGTTGTACTGGTTCATAGTAACATTCTTGGGCAGTGTTACCAACGCCCTTTTGCCGTGGTATGAAAAGCAACCCCAGAACATCAAAGAATCAGGGTGCTTCGTGGTCGTATTCATGTACTTCTCCCGGTAAGGGTCACTACTACGGGATCGGTAAACCTTCCTTGAAGGGCCTGAGGACACTCTGAATGTGACTTCGTCACTATAAAGGATCCTTTTAAAGTGCTGGAGGGTTAAATTCTTCAACATACGCCTAGCATATTAAAGGCGATTCCTAATGTGACACCTCATTAGGAGCGTTTTTTTCTTGCAGCAAGACAACGGTAGCCCAAGCCGTCCTTTATGTACTTTCTTACGGTATAGCACAGATATGACTGAAGATTTTCCTGTTTTGCTCATTCAGCTGTTTAGAGGAAGCCCTTGGATTCTTTTCAATAGCAATTCGAAGAAATCTGAGGTCTCTGTTGGTTAGTTTCCTCTTTCTCCCTGTCGATGTTCCAACATGGGTTTGGGCTCTCGCCCTCATCCTTGAACTTCTTAATCCAGTGCTGGGCAGTTCTGACTGTCACACCGACACTAGCAGCATTTTCGGAGGTTGACACTTTTTGCTTGTATAAAGCAACTACCTGAGCAACCTGTGTTTTCAGTAATGTGCTTATACCCGCATAATCCAGCACTACACTCGAAAAACCACAGTTCACTAATGCGTGAAACAGGTTTCACAAAGTAATGTTACTAGGCAACAGAGCCCTCCCACCCACGCAACATCAAGGGTAGGGGGACGGGTGTTTGGTGAGAGGGAAAAGGAAGGGTACGTGATTGCCAGACTATATTTATTTCGACATTTAATTCGCCCAATACTGGAGTCGAGAACGTTGCTGCCCTTTTTGGCAAAAATAATTGACGGCGTCAATCATTTTTACCCAAACTGTATATATATATTTCACATAGCTAGGTTTATGAATTATTTATCATTCATATTTTTTATATGAAACTTAGGTGCACAGAACGCTTATGAAAATACCAGGACGTTGAACATTTTCAAATACACAAGTAACATAAAAATAAATACATTTGTTCATTCTCTTTTGATATTTGGTCTTATAGCCCAACGTAGCTTGCACATTATCAGCTACCGTGCGTTTCTTATTTCGTTAAACCTTTGCTCAGCTTTCTATTAAAAATCGAGCTGGGCAAAGGTATAAGAAATGAAAACTTTCACGGGAGAGCAGCGATAAAAATTTGCTTATATAATGAGAACTACGGAAAGAAGAACATAAATATACGCCGGTTACATAACGAGAACTCATACGATAATATGCTTTTATAAAGTAAAGAAGAAAAAAAAGACATGAATAGGCACCACAAGCCTTCCTAACTCAATGTACACCCCAGCACTTTTCTCAAGCAGTAATTACATTCAAAGCACAATGTAGCTAAAATACGACTCAAGCTGGGTATTTCGTAGCAGTTTATATTGAAAGATATCCCAAAATACGACAAAGGGTGGGTATTGTAAATTGAAAGGTACCCCATAAACAGAAATATGTTCCCGTCAACCTCCGCTTCAGAATTCCATATTCCATACGTATCCCGCCAGTGAGGGACCATTAGCATTCTGGGAGTGGAAGTAACATCCATAAAAATGTACTGAATGGGCCTCAGGGCTTCCTCTTCTGGCTCTTGTTGGTGATTGGAATTTCCTGTTTTTATCATGATTTCTGCCAGCCGAAAGGGAGGCTGTGCTGAAATCTCTTCATTTACTATTGAATTACAAGGACAAGAATCTTCGCCATTTGGAGAATATCTTATTGTCGTTTATTTGCTAAAGACTATAAATAAGTAGGTTTATATATGAAAGATTTGATTGTTTCGTGATGGGAATAGAATTCTTTTCTTAATTTCATGTCGAAATTAAAAAAAATATTCTTCAGTATGCTCGGTAAATTTATATTTTATATAAATATTTACTCGGTATTGTTTCATCCTAACTCCTGCCCTCATCAGTGAAGTGTGGGATCAGAATTAGTTTTTATTTTATTTTAATTTTAATGTAAAAGAATTGTTATCGTAAATCCCACCGATCAAAAACCACAAAGACTAAAATATGACCTTCCTATTGGCCAGCGGAAATTTCTATAATACCAAAAAATTCCAAGTTTCCAAAATTTCATAAATATCACCTCCTAACAATTATTAGATACATATATAATGCCATAGTTGGTAAATAAAGGCTAATAAATACAAGAAATAAAGAAGAAAAGCAGCAAAGAGACAATAATTGCCATTTATGGCAAATAAAGGCTAATAAATACAAGAAATAAAAAAGAAAAGTAGCAAAGAGACAAAGATTGCCATTTATGGCAAATAAAGGCTAATAAATACAAGAAATAAAGAAGAAAAGTAGCCAAGAGACAATAATTGCCATTTATGGCAAATAAAGGCTAATAAATACAAGAAATAAAGAAGAAAAGCAGCAAAGAGACAATAATTGCCATTTATAGCAAATAAAGGCTAATAAATACAAGAAATAAAGAAGAAAAGTAGCCAAGAGATAAGAATTGCCATTTATGGCAAATAAGGGCTAATGAATACAAGAAATAAAGAAGAAAAGTAGCTAAGAGACAATAACTGCCATTTATGGCAAATAAAGGCTAATAAATACAAGAAAAAAAAAGTAGCAAAGATAAAATCGGAAAGAAAAAAATTTGTCGTATGGAAAATTGCCTGTGAATGGGACAACCTCAAACGACAGTGTTGGAAATTTTCGGACGATGCCTCCTCTTCCAAGACTCTTGCATTTATGCAAATTGAATACATCTTCCCGTCCTTTGCTCATACATATGCATACAGCTGTCACGGAGTGGTTGCTTCTGAATCCCTGTATAGAAGGATTAAATGGCTTGCGAGATCTTGCAATGCAAGGCTCGGGTGAAATTGGTAGATGTCTAGTGCCTCAAGAACGGAGAGTAATTTCTAGGTTATTTTTCATAATTTTAATAACATTTCTAAGGTTTATTTGGTGATTGTAGTTATTTTTCAACTTTTACCTTTCCGCTTTTAAGTTGATAGTCGCCGCCAAGGAGGTTTTCCTTCCAACTGCTCGGAAGTCTTATGACTTGAGATTGCCAACCCCCAACCTTCCCCCACAACATAGTTGCAACCCACCGCAGTTAACTAATTCTATGGTAATCACTGATTTCGAAAGCTTACCATATGCATAGTTTACAGGCACAAAATGAGCAGCTTCCTTAAGAGCCAAAGTTAATAACCATTCAACTCTGAGACCATTCAACGTATAGCCATATTCAAAAGAGAAATATCAGGACAGTAATCACCGGCATAATCCTCATTCAGTTACGGATTTGTGGATGAGCGTGCTGCAATATGACCTTCGCACACGATCATAATCGCAAACCAAAAAGTACGCTCGCGTATATGCATACATGTATATAAGCTACGATTTTCTTTTTACATTTGTATTTCCTCGTAGTTTCTCGTTGGACGAGTGGATTTCGCGCTCGGCTACCAATCCGGTGGTCCGATGTTCGATTCTCGGCTAGGCCAACGTCGAACCAGAGGAATTTATTTCTGGTGATAGAAATTCATTTCTCGATATAATGTGGTTCGGATCCCACAATAAGCTGTAGGTACCCCGTTGCTAGGTCACCAATTGGTTCCTAGCCACGTAAAAATATCTAATCCTTCGGGCCAGCCCTAGGAGAGCTGTTAATCAGCTCAGCGGTCAGGTAAAACTAAGATATACTTAACTTTGTATTTCCTCGTACTTTTTTGGAGACGTCCCCGTGTTACAAGTGGTATAAAACAACACGTGGCACATGCTAAAATCTACGTTCAAACAGCGCATTGTTTCACCAACGAAAATTAGAATAAATACGCTATATTTTAGTAGATATAGTTGTTTTGTACTGTTTAACATGCACATTATTTATTTTTATGATGTTAATTCTAATAAATCATAAATATCCTATCCTAAAATTCCTGTATCTTTAATCAATGAGAAACACCTTTTTCAGACCTTTTTAGGCTTTTCCTGAGGTTTATCCTAAACCCCCCCCCCCCCAACCCAACAACAACAACAAAGAAGTTTGTAGCCTTACTCCCCGCGTAAGCGATAAACAAGTGAAATAAATTGTTTATCTTCACAAACATCTAAGTTACAAAGGTACATCACTGATTAACTTACTGAAAATCCACTTTCTCAGAAAAAAAAATTACAGGTGTATTTCTCCAAATAAGAAGAAGGGCTTAGAACCAGTACCAATGCAAAGGAATTAAAGTGGACCAAACCAAAACAAAAACAAAGAAGAAAACAATGCCGATTCTCCGAATTGGCTCTTGGGGACCATCGATCTTCCTTGGCTGGCTCCAGATGATTTCCCTAGAAATTGACAATTAATTCCAGCCCGGAAGCGGAAGGCGCTTCCAGGACACTCATATCCGGTTAATGAGAGGGTGTTCTGAGGTCATCTTTTTTTTCTCCTATCTTTCTTTTAAGCCTGACCTACCGAAAGGATGTTAAGAGGAGGAATACGAGAAGGGCAGTTATAGCTGTGAATATTCTAAATGTGCTGAATGAATAAATGTAGGTGGTGAATTTACCATATACTATGTTATTGTAATAAAATTAATATATTTTTCAAAGAATTATATTTTGGTAATTAAGTGAAAAACGATAATAAATTTCAAAAAAGTCGTCGAGTAATAAGGAAGAATTTATTTGGTAAACAACGGGTATTTTTGTAATGAAGTAAACATGGATAAGTTTTAAAGCAGTTTTCGGATAATAAGGAAGGATTAATTATTCAACTATACATACATAGGCATGAACAACTAGATAAAAAATTAGTAATGATAATCATAAGAGTCTTTATTATTTTTGCATAACTTTA